>NW_028301576.1:32025000-32067500 GCF_042242905.1 Orbicella faveolata
TGAAGATGACTTCCGCTCAGGTTGGCGAAACGTCAGTCACCAACAACAGTTCTTTTCAGAACTACACTCACCCGGACGATCACACTATACGAACTATCCACAAGCGAAATCACCAACAGGTCTATAAGAAATAACAATTCGGTTAACTAGCTGTTTTTCAAATTGACTGTGATGATGGTAATTTATTCGAAGCCAACGTGAAAACTATCTATCTTTTGTTTTGTTTTTCAGTCCTTTTACCATGCCGGCATACATTTACGCAGAAAATCATGGCTAGTGGATTGATGTGGCTTTTTGCCGAAAGAATGAATCAGCAAGTGATTGGCAAGGTGCTTAGAGAAATCGGCCTACTTCCACAGTTGTACAAACAATTCCTTGCCAGCGATGATAAAACGGTTGTTTCGTTGCCATGTAAAACCTATTGTCATGCAATATTGAACCCACTTTTTAGCTACATGAGTGACTATTACGATGCATTTCTTTGCCACAGCCCAAGCAAGCGCAATTGCACTCTTTGCCTAAACCAGCACTCATGCAGTCAGCTGTGTCTGCCAGATTAGTTCGAGAAAGAAGCTCTTGACTTACTTTTTAATATACTAAAACGCACACGATTTCATTGGTGTGCAAAAGACGATCTAGTTTGACTAACAAAATTTTGTGGCTATTTGCTCATCAAGTCTGACATCCTACACGTGTTTCTCCTAAACTTGCTTTCACTCGATGAAGTTCGCACATCGGAAAGTGGAACTGCATTTGTTTATGAGCTTTATAGGAACGGATTTCTGGAAAGCGCAGTTTATTACGCGCAAGCTGTCGATCATCCAGACTTCTACAGCCTCTTGAAATGAAACGACAGTTACCACAAAGTGAAAACGCAGCTTCGCAGTTATCATCGCTACAGAGAATTTGTGCAAACTTTCACCTATTCTTCAGGCAGAGTAAAGTTTTCAAAAGTTCGGGCAACATTTTTCTGGGACTACTACAGTCCTCTGCCAATGGAACCCGGCGATTATCCTGAATATGGCTGGTAATTAGGAAAATGCAACTATTTGACAGGTCGGATTCTTATTGTCTAACATAGTGATGTCTGTCAACCATCCTAGATTAGACAAACAGTATACGGCTTACCACACAGTTGCCGTTTAAAAAGTTGTTTAGCTCGCAGTACAGTAACTCAAAATTGAAAACGTGATTTACTTTCCCAAAGGTTTCACGTTGTTCATCCGTCAGCGATGTCTTTTATCTTTTATTTGCCGGAAAGTTATTTCTTGACAAAAAAAGAAAAAAAAGAAAGATAATGACTTGTAGTTAAACATAGTTTAAGTTTAAAAAAGCGATTGTGATGAAGTTCACTTTACAGTTTACAGTACAGTAACTCAACAAGCAGTCCTATGGGACTGCAAGAATTTGTTGCTGTTAAGTTTGTTTTGGTCCCTGAAGGTGCAAAAATACAAGTTGTTCAATGAGTTTTATTGTAAAGACTTGTTGTTCGGCTTAGTTTAAGTTTGAAAGAACGATAGATTTGGCAATCATTTAGGATAAGTTAGTCGCCTGAAATGTTAACTCAATCAATTTGGTGAGGGAGCAAGCAGCGCTTGTAATTGTCTGTTGTTTAAAATAGTTGAGATAGAGATGGATGCAAATTAAAAAAAATAGATAGCGTGCGAGAGTTTTTAAGATATTATGTATTTGTAGGATATTGTAGTTGTTACAATAAAGTTGTTGTTTTCAGATAAAAATGTTTGTTTGATGATAAAGTCGCATGTGTTACGTCAAGAGCAGAAAGAAATTGTTTTTAGTTCTTCCTAATATGGAGCAAATACAGCTCAATTGCTTCTTTAGTCTTTCCCGAAGCCTGTCCTCTTATTAGTACCAGAAATCGTCTATTCCCCTGTGCTAGTGGTGAGACTCCCAGTGCAAAAATTGAAAATTTTTCAAACTGCTTCAAAGCGTTGCCAATGGCATTCTAAGGCATAGTGCTGGAAGGCCATGAATAGGAACCTTCGTTTGCATTATAGTGTTGAGTCAATCCTTTCTCTTTTAGAACTATTTTTAGAACAGAGTTTTCCAGGAAAAAAATCGTGCAGTTCAAAATCTTCCACGCCTTCCGCCGTTGTTGAAAATGAACATAATTCATGCATGACAGTTGTTTTTATCTGATTGGTCAGTTCAATAACTCTGATTACGTGATCAAATTTCTTTCGCAAAAAGCGCTTCTAAAAATAACGCTAAACGGAAAAGGGTTGACTTGCAGGGTTAATATGGGAGAATCAAGTTCAATCTTACGGGCTCATGATAGTACATACAAAGTTCCAGAGGGGTTTAGGGATCTGGCTATGGGTGAAGGACATTATATCCGGAGGGCCTTAAAAGTGCATACAAGAAAATCGATTTGCTCGGAATTGAACTTGCCAGAAACAACTTTCAAGGCTAGTGAAGGATATGTTGCTAGGAGAGGTCCTAAAATTCAAGAACCTCTTGGGCTGAAATTTCCATCTATGCCCCCTTTTACACGTGAAAAAAATAAAGTTCTCTTAAAGTTTTATAATGCAATTCACGAATTTTCATTGACTTAGCCATCAGAAAAAGAAAAAAAAGTTGCAAAATTACGAAGTATGTTGGACTTCATTACGAAGTATACCCCCAACTGCAAGCATGTATAAGTCTTTTTGCTGTGGAGCATGCAAAATAAGCGTAGAAGTTTTCAAGAAGTAGATATGACTGTCTCAGGCTTCCATAACTACACAAAAAAACCCAAGTAAATTTGCTTTCTTTCTTCCTTTTTGATTAATCAAAGGACAAGAAATGGCGAATAAAGTACGCTTTTCTAATAAGAACCTCTTGTACAAGGATGTTAAGGTTGATAAGCTGACAACGTTCCCAACCTGATACTGAGAAATATTTTGTAGAATTCCACTAGTATACTAATGCAAATACTGCAATCTAATTGGTTGAGCCATTGCACATTATCAACCACAACGTTTCCTCGTTTCTCCAAAGTTTTGAATGAACATTTACAAACTACTGGATAATTAAATTTCCAAGACTAAAGGAGGACATTTATGGTTTCTTTAAATGATAAACCTCGTAATTTTTGGGAGAAACTGATAAGCGCATGTACACAGCTGCAAATTTCAAATTGGCAATTCAGTCCGCACACATTTTCTAAAGCGTAAAGTTTAAAAATAAGACCAGAAATAATTCGACTTGTTATTTGAAGAAAACGTCAGTTCAAATTGTACTAAAACAATTAGATTATTTGCTCTTTATTTCTATGACGCGATAGTTGATTCAGCCTTCGGCCTCATCAACTATCACCTCATAGAAATCTCAAGCTCATAATCCAAGTGTTAATTAAAGGATACTACATACCCGCACGTAGATACGAATTCATATCATATCCGCATCATATCATTCTTTCCATAGAACGACTCCTTGAAGTGAT
Organism: Orbicella faveolata; assembly: GCF_042242905.1. Taxonomy (NCBI): domain Eukaryota; kingdom Metazoa; phylum Cnidaria; class Anthozoa; order Scleractinia; family Merulinidae; genus Orbicella; species Orbicella faveolata. Next base: position 32,028,446 of record NW_028301576.1, read on the forward strand.
CCTCCATCCCTATTCAAACAACAAAAACAGCAACCCAACAAAAGTTTATTCATGTTCCTTGTCAAAGATCAAATAAAATCAAATATCAAATCTTCGAGCAGTGTCAGATGGGAACATATGGTGTCTTTCCAGTCTAACTGTCAAATGGTTTTCTGTCAAAAAAACCCACAAAAACAACAAAATGAACACTTTAATACAAGTGGCAATCCTTAAGGAATTTACGAATGCTGTAAGCAAGCTAAATTTCTAATGTAAAGTTTTCTATGATTTACTGTAATGATTTTATGATTTAGGACTGTTTATTGTTTATTTATTGATATAGTTAGAATGTTTGTCATTAATTGGTCATGTATGTTTTAATACGTGTCTTTCACATAATTATACGGTTAACCACTGTAAATATTTGGATCAACCTAGTCCCCAGGGCTTATTTGGATAATCACGATCAAATCGCTGAAATTTACAGGGACACTTGTTATTTCAGAGCTGACTTTGAATTGTTTGTGAAGTTACTAACATGGCAAAAGATTTTGTGAACAGTTTCGATCACAGTCCATTTTTGGTCGAGGTGAGACTATACTGAATAATAATGGCTTTTTTTAGCTGTAAAGAACTCCTTTTTTGCTTATATTAAGTTTACTTTAATTCACAGTTAAATTGTCCTAATCAAAAGAATAAATTTATCCTGTGATTAAATGTTGTTTCTCCAAGCTGGATTAGCACTATCCAAGGATTAAACTAAAAGTTAAATTTAACCCACCTAGCGAGGTGAATTAACGTGCTAATCGGATGAAAAAGAGGACAAACAAGTCAAAATGGCAGACATTTTGCTTAAAGTACTGGGCCCGGTAAGGAATGCTCTGAGTAGTTACCAAATATGGACGAACCATTGTTTGAAAATACGCAAAATTTTTAGTTTTTTACATGACTAGTGCGAAGCAAGAAGTCTCAACATTTTTGCTGCCAGAGATAGAAATCGTTGCATGCTGTAATGTAAAAATGAAAGATCAGTGATTCAGTGATGCCTGATGCAGAAAGCTTCGCCCAGTGTACAACTCTCATTTTAATTTAAGCATTTTTGTTAGTCTTCATAGAAGACAAGTATAGTTCAGATATAACTATCAGGCTTTCTTTTTCTTTTTATTCAACAAGTTCGCATCAATTTTGTAGGAAAACGATCTTTGCAGCGCAGCAACATTTGGACCATTTTAGGATTTGACATTTTAAATTGAAGTTTTTAATCTTATTGCAATTAATATACTCGCATCTCATAATTTTAGGATTTGAACTTTCATTATACTATATATTTGTATTCATAATTTTATTTTCCAAGGGCCACAAATTTATTAGCCTTTGGCTATTAAGTGGTTAACCCTCGTTAAATAATGTCTTTGTTATTATTATTATTATCGTCCTCACCTAATGTTTGCTTAGAGTCCTTAGGGCCGAGACCAGACCATGGTCCTGGGGCACTAGGGGATAGCCAGTTTTTAGCTTGATAGCACCCTCCTCAAGATGTGTCCTGTACCTAGCAAGGTTATCTTTTGTAGTTCACTGATGCTTATTTGGCTGGGAATTCTTCCAAGATTATTATTATTATTATTATTATTATTATGATTATTATGATTATTATAACCATCATAATTATTCCTTCCCTTCCCTAGGACACCAGCTACAGACCGGTTTTACTGGCTTAACCGGGGCTTAATCGAAGGATAGTTAAACGATGAATAGACACCATTTTATTCCTCGATTAATTATCCCGCTAACCTCGGGTTATGTTATTCGGGTTTTGAACAACTGGGGCCTCGCCTTCATTTGGCAGAGTCTGCATTTTACGTAAAAATACAGTGGAGAGCAGATGCTATGGAGTTGTACGCATCTACAGAGTCATTCTGTTCAAATAGAACTCTCTCAAACAGTTACAGCTTTAGTTACATGTGCTTATCCAATTCTATATTTTTTCAGACTTTCGATGACGGTGCTACTGTTCTGACGAAGTGTTCAGTAGAAAGACTGCAATCCATCCTGAGCCCAGATGAAGCCAAGAACAACCAGCTGATCCTCAACAGTTACAAGAACGCCGTCCAGCAGTTTTGTAATGAAGGCAAAAGTGACGACAAGATCATGATTGTTGCCTTTGAGAAGGAGTCCAGCAATCCCGCTGGCTTGATTTTGTTCAAAAAATGGAGTTACGAAGCCAGTAAATTAACATCTCTATCAGGGCATGCAGTTGCCAGCGAAATGAGGGTCATGACCCGGAAACTGATGTGGGAGGTCAGCTATTGTGTTAGAAGAGCTGACGACCGTTTCTTGTGTTTAGGAGACATTCCTCTTTCCTGTGCAACAGAAGAGGTTAGAAATAGAGCGAAGCATGATCCCCACGGAACTAGTACCCACATCTGGTTTGTTTTAGAAGGATTCTCCAATGTACCTGCTCTGTGCCTCTATCTGGCTCATGGGTTTGAGATCATTGGTTTTAACGAAGTAGAAAACGAGGTCTTAATGGCAGTACGTAATGTTGGTGACGAAAGCACACGTAGGGCTTTAAAGCAGGTGAAGGGCAAATTGGAAAGCACTTTCCTTCTACCTGTCCTTAAGAATGCTGCCGCTATACAGCCAGCAATAACATGGATGGCGCCCAATGACATTTTCGCACCCAGCAGCACCGGGGAAAGCCAAGACAGCCAAAGTACAGAGGTTTCTGGAGTGAACTTATTCTCGCAACAGTCCTCTGTAGCTATGGGAAAAGCAACGGCAGAAAGCAAGTTGCAGGGTACATCCAGGAGTAGCAAGCTCGAAATCCAGATGGCAAGTCATCACCAAACCCAGGAAGACCAATTTTCGCATTCAGGAGTTTCTGACGAGGAAGTTATCTCCCAACAATCACCCGAAATCCAGATGGCGAGTCCTCAAGAAACCTAGGAAGACCAATTTCCACATTCAGGAGTTTCTGACGAGGCAGCGACCTCCGAACAATCACCTGCGGCTACAAAAGTAGGAGATAACCCAGTAGAACAAGAAGATGAAGAGGATGAGGTAAGCAAATAAAAACTAAGACTTAAAGTGGAGAGGTTTTTGGGCCACTAGATTGTTACTGAGATAGAAAGCTACACAGTGAAACCTCCATATAAGAAAGTTCTACATTGCTAAAAAAACATTTAACAGTGCTTTTGACTCTATGTTCTTGATTAGTAGAATTCTACTGGTATACTAATGCAGTATACCAGTAGACACTGCAGTCTAACTGTCAAATGGTTTTCTGTCAAAGAAAAAACAACCACAAAAACAACAAAATGAACACTTTAATACAAGTGGCAATCCTTAAGGAATTTATGAATGCTGTAAGCAAGCTAAATTTCTAATGTAAAGTTTTCTATGATTTACTGTAATGATTTTATGATTTAGGTCTGTGTATTGTTTATTTATTGATATAGTTAGAATGTTAGTCATTAATTGGTCATGTATGTTTTAATATGTCTTTCACATAATTATACGGTTAACCACTGTAAATATTTGGATCAACCTAGTCCCCAGGGCTTATTTGGATAATCATGATCAAATCACTGAAATTTACAGGGACACTTGTTATTTCAGAGCTGACTTGAATTGTTTGTGAAGTTACTAACATGGCAAAAGATTTTGTGAACAGTTTCGATCACAGTCCATTTTTGGTCGAGGTGAGACTATACTGAATAATAATGGCTTTTTTTTAGCCGTAAAAAACTCCTTTTTTGCTTATATTAAGTTTACTTTAATTCACAGTTAAATTGTCCTAATCAAAAGAATAAATTTATCCTGTGATTAAATGTTGTTTCTCCAAGCTGGATTAGCACTATCCAAGGATTAAACTAAAAGTTAAATTTAACCCACCTAGCGAGGTGAATTAACGTACTAATCAGATGAAAATGCAGACAAACAAGTCAAAAAGGCAGACATTTTGCTTAAAGTACTGGGCCCGGTAAGGAATGCTCTGAGTAGTTACCAAATATGGACGAACCATTGTTTGAAAATATGCAAAATTTTTAGTTTTTTACACGACTGGTGCGAAGCAAGAAGTCTCAACGTTTTTGCTGTCAGAGATAGAAATCGTTGCATGCTGTAATGTAAAAATGAAAGATCAGTGATTCAGTGATGCCTGATTCAGTAAGCTTCCCCCAGCGTACAACTCTCATTTTAATTTAAGCATTTTTGTTAGTCTTCATAGAAGACAAGTATAGTTCAGATATAACTATTGGGCTTTCTTTTTCTTTTTATTCAACAAGTTCGCATCAATTTTGTAGGAAAACGATCTTTGCAGCGCAGCAACATTTGGACCATTTTAGGATTTGACATTTTAAATTGAAGTTTTTAATCTTACTGTAATTAATATACTCGCATCTCATAATTTTAGGATTTGAACTTTTATTATACTATATATTTGTATTCATAATTTTATTTTCCAAGGGCCACAAATTTATTAGCCTTTGGCTATTAAGTGGTCAACCCTCGTTAAATAATGTCTTTATTATTATTATTATTATTATTATTATTATTATCATCCTCACGTAATGTTTGCTTAGAGTCCTTAGGGCCGAGACCAGACCATGGTCCTGAGGCACTAGGGGATAGCCAGTTTTTAGCTTGATAGCACCCTCCTCAAAATGTGTGCTGTGCCTAGCAAGGTTATCTTTTGTAGTTCACTGATGCTTATTTGGCCGGGAACTCTTACAAGATTATTACTATTGTATTATGAAGAATTCCAAGCAGATTCAACTTGTGAGTGAAAAGCAGTATTAAAAATTGACCAAGATGACGGTAAGTTGGAGGTCTTCTTTGTAGTAAGACGAAAAGTAATAAGTTTCAAGTGGCGTGCTCAAAAGGATGGCTTGTGGCTTGAAAGGTACAGCATTATCTGCGTAATGGAGCCTATTGGCAAAACTGGGCACGCCTTTTAGTGTTACAGATCAAGCAACTTAAAATCTTTGAAAATGAAAACAATGTATTTAAACTTGACTGAAAACACTAACTGTGGTACTTTTGTTAGAAGGAACTGAAAAGCGGGGTATTTTGATTGATAACTGCTTTTCATGTTAAATTTCTATTTTATTTTTCGCTTTATGAGTGGTTGTAAATTACATTACTTAACGAAATTAAGTATATGTTGCAAAGAACTGCAGAAACTCGAACACATTGCTATTAATACTCCTTTCAAAGTCACAGGCTATTTTTCATTTTAATTGTGTTGTTCAAGTTTACCAGGAGTAGTCAACCAAGTGTGTAGTTCACATTTTCTCTCATGAGAATGAAAGCTCACAAAGCAGAAGTTTAGCTAAACCTGTGATTTCCTACCGTTACTGTCATTTGTAATTACATTATCATGTTTCAGGCTGTTTCTGCTTATCTTTCGGCCCAACATATCGTTTAAAAAATTTAGAGAAAAATAGTTTCGTTTGTAGTATTTATGGTTTAATTAGTGCGGACTTTTAGATCCCCAAAGTAAAAACGTTACAGAAAACATAAAAAATGGAAATTTCATATTGATAAAAATGTGACCTGATTTGGGAAAACATACACTAACGGATATCCGTTTAACGGCCTGAAAAAACGGTTAACAAACGGATAGAAAACAGCCATCAAAAGCGTTTAAACGGTTGCTCAAACGGATGAGCAAAATAATTAAACGATTTCCTCAAATCATAAAACGGTTTCCTAAACCGTTCGAACGGATGCGTAAAAACGTCAACAAAACGTTTAAACGGATAGAGACATAATTAAACGGTTGGTCGCTTCAATCAAACGTTTTCTTGAAACGGTAGAAATGAACAACATTCAAACGTAAAATAATTTCTACACTAAGTGCGTATTAATGTCGTGGACATGACAAGATTATTTTGCTCCGTTCATTGCAAATCGCCACATGAAAATTGTCTTACCGCGCCGTCTGCTTTATCCTTACAGTTAGCGAGTCCAAGTCAAGATTAGGAGAAATTGATTTTGAGTCAACAGAACAAATGCCATTAAAATAAACCTTCCTTCTTTATTTTTGATCGCCTGAGAAATTATGTAATCACATCGCCAGTCCAGCTGAGCCAGTACAGTGATCGAACAAATGGCTGGTTCGAAGGCAAAACTTCGCTTCAATAAAGGATACATCGCTTATAAAAAAGTGGTTTAGATTCCCTCAATGTTTCCGTTTGGTCTGTGTCCTTTTAAACCAGAAACTACGAGAATAAGCTTGCGGAGACCGCGAAGAAGGCGAAGACGGCAATAATTTTCACGTCGCCATGTAACACGCCATATTAGCTGCTGTGTCCATGATCAGTGGTTTCCGTTAATAGTGTGTGCGATGATTGGTTGTTGGTTGCCACGGAAATAAAACAAAATATTCCACCAGAGAGAGCTAGAGGTGATACGCTTTTTCCCGGCAATATTTTATACTCATCTCTTTTAAAACTTTTAACTTCCATACACATCCTTATTATGTTAGTATAGGTTCCCTTTAGTTTTACATGGACACTTAAATCGAGCCTAATACCGACCAGACTGAAAATAAACCCAATTTTCGTACGTTGTTAACAATACAAGCGTAATTTGACCTGATTGAATTGATCGTTTGTCTGTCCGAAACCTTTTCTAAAGAAACTTTTTAGAAACGAACACTTCTACTAAGAGCACGCTTATGTGCGGGCTTCGACATGCATTCCATTTTAAGACTAAGCGTGCGCGCTTCGCTACATTATGAAGTCAACAAAGCGGTGAAATCGGTGCGAACAAAAGTAGCTGAAAGTTTACAAGAGAGCACAATATTAATTTTTTTGTAAACTTTCGTTCGTACCGATTTCACCGCTTTGTTGAATTCATTCATTCGTTCATTCATTGACTTCAAGCGGAGACTTGTTCAAATAAACAATTGAATTTATTTTACAACTAAATCAATGTTACATGTTTTGTCCTATCTTAAATTTACAAAAAAAATTCACATCTGAAATTTGAACCCTTATCCTAGTTAGCCTAATTACAGTTAAAAAAGTCGAGCTGATGCATATGTAATAGATCGACACTTGTTGTTAATCTTGCCTTTTATACCCCGCCAGATTTTTTCTTTTTCCTCATTTGAGGTAACAGGAAACTGTGTAAATATTAAAGTTTTCAAGGAGTTCAGTCTGCCGCTATCCAGGGACCCTTTCTTATGTGACCCATCTGTGTTGCTGTTTGCAAGCTCTGCTTTTGTAAACAAGATTGGAACCAGCTTCAGTGCGCACCTGTAGAGATTCTTTTCTCGGCGCAGTGCCTCCTGGACTCCACGTACCTTCCTAGGTGTTACACAGTTCCGGATGAGTTCCTCGCCAACTCTGCCTGGACTGCTGGGGAGAGGAAGCTGCACTGCTGGACTGCTGAGCGGGGGAAGCTGTATGGCTGGACTGCTGGGCGGGGGAAGCTGTACTGCTGGACTGCTTGAAGGTAACTGTACTGCTGGATTGCTGGGAGGCAGCTTCACTGCTGGAGAATGGGAACAAGACTCATCTACATACAGGGTCTCCCTCAACGCGCTGGTGTCGATGGTGGAAAGGTCACTGGTGTCGAGCGGAGTGAGCGGTATATCATGCAGGATTGGAGCAAAATCATCAGGTTCAGGAATCTAATAAAGAAACCAATATGGAATTATCAGTTGTTTTGTTATAATCAGCCAATTGAGGTTTAGGATTTCAAGGAAAATGCCAATTTCTTTAAATTTTAATCTATTCTATGTCTATACTTTAACTAGTAATTATTTACCAGGTTGTGTATTAATCATATGACATGAAGTACAAAGTATGCGCCTGAGCTGAGGTAAGGGTAATGTGCAACAAAGGCTAAGTATGTATGATCATCAAAACACCTGTATCTTTTTTACAGTAAATCAAATATACATCCCACTCAACTTGAGCGCATTAAATGTTTGTAGCAAATAATTCTTACTCACCAAGTCACTCTGTCTGACCATTTTCTCCTCTAAGGACACCAGACGCTCTTCCATTTTGTCAAAACAAGCCGTCATTTTCTGCTCAATAGCTCGCAACGAGTCTTGAATTCCCACTATCATCTGTAAGACAATAAAAAGGAAACAAATACAAGGTGGTATTAACATCATATACAAATACTTGTTAAAAAAAAACTTAAGGATAGGTCGCGTGTTTGATTAGCGAGTATAGTAAGATCAATACATGTAATGGTTCCCAGTAATACCAAAGTTGAAATCATTTAGAGACTACGTAAGATTGTTGCGATATAGTGGATGTAAATACCAGTTATGCAATGATTTCGAGTGGCATACTGTGAAATATCCCACTCGTGACTTGATTTTTCTTTGTATACACACGAGCCTTTCAAGGAAAAATCAAGTCACGAGTGGGATATTTCACAGTATGCCACTAGAAAACATTGCATAAGTAATTTATCCCATGCCTCTTACATACGCACACAGTTAAAAATAAATCCGAACAGCTTACAAAATGATACAACTTCGAGTGAATATATATTGCTAAGCTTGTGATTGAAGTTTTTAACGTTACCGTATCCGGTTTAAGTTTTCTCCGTCTTCTTTTCGGATTAATTGCCAACAGAATCCAGTATAAATAAGTTATGTCGGCTTTGTTCTGGCTGTAGATCATTGAGAATTTTTGCTTCAGAACCTTTGTATTGAGCGGTGACAAAGCTCTTTCTAACCGAAACTCTCTTCTAATAATTTCTAACAAATTGGTTCAGACAAAAATGTTCGGAAGCTTTGTAAAAATGCTGCGAGAAAAGAGTGACTACGCTAGCGTACTAAACGTTGGCGCAACTACTCTACTCGTTGGCGAAACGAACGCAATTCTGAGATTTAGTCAGCGAAATTAGTGGATTGAAGACAAGGGAACATACCTTGCTCAACTGTTCCTGGACTCTCATTTCACTTTCAATTTTATTTAGTTTGCTGTTTAGGCGCTGACATTCCTCTGTCTTTGCCTCCAGTTGTCGGCGTACAAGGGTAACGTCCGGTTGTTCAGCCTGCAGCCTAGCCTTTTTGCTGTCCAATCCGTTTCAAGCTCACTCCCATTCTTTTCGACGACATCTGTGTGTAGCTTTGCCTGTTTAGCTGTGTGATCAGTGTCAGCCTCACTCGTTTTCTTTTCGGCGACATCTGCTTGCTCAGCCAAGTGTACGTTCGCTCGTTTTGCTGTGCGAGCGGCATCCAACTGTAGTTCCCGCGCGTTCTGTTCGGCTAAGAACTTCTGGTACGGATGGTCTGAAACTGGGGGTGGAACTTTTTCTTGGGCAGAAGACACTTCATCGTTCACCGGCACGGTTGATTTCTTTCCTGCGGAAATGAAAAAATTTATTAGCTAAAAATGAAACTTGTCCTAACTTAGGTCTTCAATGTTATAAAAATCAGTAAATCTGTGTAGCCAAAAGAAAAAGGCTTTGCTCTCGCTCAATCAAATGAAACTTGTAACTTAGGCCTGTCTTCAATGTTACAATCGGTAAATCTGAATTTGATCAGTTACTTACCTTTCTTTGTCTTTGGTTCCCAATTCTCTGCCACCTCAGCATCGTACCAACGTGAGCCGAATTTGACTTTCACAAGGTCTCCTACTTTTAACGGCGTAGCAGAAGTTTCTTCCAAATCGCCCCGTGCGAATTTGATCTCTTTTCTCTTCGGCCAATGTGGACGATCTCTCCAATGGCAGTTAGTTTTCCAAAGAACTTTAACTTTATCGTTAACAGACATGTTCAAAATATTGTTTGCAAATGGCCGGATTCAACTTTCACTTACGGCTGATAAAGCTGTTATGAACAACCGCAATAAGGTGGCCCTTTTATACGGGGTCAATAGGATCCAAATTTTCACTCTAAAGAAACACGCGTTGGTATTGGAGGAATTGTTAATGAGATCAACAATGGTTATGGGAACCATTGTTAATGAGCATAAATTCTCACTTCGAATTAACATATTTTTGCACATTGCGCGTGGGTATAAAAAAAGTTAACACAGAGCGCGCGGGTTTACGCGTGACTAAAACCTTTTCAGACGGCATTGAGTTTTAAATATTGCGAATTGAAGATTCCTTTGTTGATTAAAAAAATGAAAAATTGCGCGTGGGTTATAATTTTGAAAAAAAAATCACACATTGCGGCACTGCATACTGACGTGCGCGGAGTCAAAAAATTTTTGTGAACATCGAAACTGTCCACTAAGTTTACCATAGCTTCAAACAAAATCCGAAAAACCCCGTATCGTGACCCCAATGACAGTGAATTTAAACTAAAATTGAAGTAACATTTAAATTATTTTTATTTTACAAATCAAAAAGCAGATATTTACAATCATTAAAGGTATATTTACATCAGGAATACAAAATCTTTGAATTTTGTGCGCAGAAATTAGTTACAATTTTAGTGTAACACTAATTCACATCAGGGAGCTGGTGCAACTAGGTCCTCGGTTCCATATTTGCAGAATGGTCGTATCTCCCGATACAAATACTGTTTTCTTTCCTGGCTAAGGCCTTCTGGGCAAAGTTTGCATGGCAGAACTAATGGGGGCATAACTGTAGGATCCTTTAATAACATAAGAGAACGTTCTTGTGAAAATCGGTGTTCCTTAAAGTAAACTTTTCCCGGTTCGTCCATGGAAAAATGAAAGTGATGGTACTTCTTAATGTTTGGGAGCTTTGTGAAGTACTCCGAAAGAAATGCCGCCCAGTCGTACACGGGAACAATTTCCTGGCCGTCATGTGTTCCCACCAACTGCGCTTTGTTTACTCCTGTAGTACTACAACAGTCAACCATTCGTGCAAATTCGTAGAGCGACGATATAAAGTTCACTTTGTATGCTCGCTTGATCAGGCCAAAGCAGCGGTCTGGGGCAAATTTCGTGTGTCCGGCGATTAAGAAGGAATAGTTAATTGATTGATGCAGTTCGTTTATTACTCTCCATGCGAAATACCACAAAAAGTAATTGTTTTTATTCTGCCCCGTACAATTGTCAGCATGTAAGTAAGCATGAGTTTCTCCAAGTCCGTGGGTCTCCAAGTAGTGGTGGACGTAGCTAATTGTGGAATTCGCTCCTTTTCCGACAGTACTAGCTTCATCAATGAGATAATTTACTTGGCGCCCTGCTCCTTCACACGACACCGAAAATGCCACATTTTCGTGGGGTCTTAAAGTAGATGGGCCCTGGTTGCATCGGGTTGCTAGGAAAGTGGATCTGTTGCGCGTAGTCGAACGAATAGTGAACTGTACCGTTCATTGAGCACGGTTCATGACATTCGCTTAATCGGATAGGCGGCTCCAGTTTCAAAAGTGTTTTTCGCTTCCTCGCAAACCTCGTTGTATAACTCTCTCTCACTTTTAAGTGTCGAGATGTTCTTGTTGAGCGCGGACACATTCTGATTTCTCTCCGTCCAGAAGATTCGCCGATCTTACAAGTTTCGAAGTGTTTTGCTGGCAAGTCACGCACAAGTCAGTCATTGGTTTTGCTACAACCACATTAGGGTGAAATTGTTCCCATAGATCTTTAAACTTAGAATAGCTTACCGCCTGCTTCTCTGAGGCTGTACACGCCGCAACAAAATCGCGCCACACGCTCATCTTCGTTTCGCTTGCAGACAACAGTTTTATGTCGTCGCTCTTATAACCAGGAATCCTCCCAGGAAGCGAGATCGCGTTCTCCTCAACATAGTTCGTAAGGAATAATTTAACATCTTCAACCACAGTTGTAGGGAGTGTGTTGCTTGGTAATCTTTTGCAGTTTCCATGCGTTCTTGGTGAAATGCCATAGTTTTCATAATGTTCCTTTAGTCGGTGAAATCTTGAGTAACTTAATCCATACAGATTAAGAAACATTTCCTTGCAGATGGTTAATGATTGAAACAGGAAATTACAGCGAGGACTTCGATTTCGTTTATCGCCAATGTGATCGATTCTGGTGAACGCTTGAATGTTGGCCAGAATAACCAAGTCTAATTCTGCGCTTGATAATTCAAGGCAGTTGTTCAAGTTTGACATAACACTTTCTTCAGAAAAATAGCCAGAGCAAGGACCACAGTTAGGTCCTCTTGAGAGTTTATTCTGCTTTTTAAAGAGTTTCAACACCAAACAAGAGATTGCGGGAAGCTTTTAGAAATGAGATCTTTACTCAATACATCAAGGTAAGCTAAAATAGCTGTGAGGTATTCAATTCAGTGAAGCGAATCACAGTGATTACAAATTCTTGTGCTACAAGTCACACTGGATGGAATATTCAAATGAGAGCTGATAGTATTGTCTGCGAGCAATAACCGTGTGTTTCTGTTGATGCTCAGAACAATGATAAACAAAACTGGAAGCTTTTTTCCTAGAAGCGATTTTCTAGGAAAAAGTGAAATTACAGTATGCAAATTTGAAGTGTGTTTTGCTTGCCGAATTGATTGATAAAATAAATAAACCAGGAATAAAGTGACTGCGATAAGATGGGCATAGAAAGCGAAACCTTCAACTTTGAAAAAGATTCACTCTTTGTTTTAGTCTTACAATTATCTGAAAGGTACATAAAAGACAGCAAAGTAATAATATTAAGTAAACAACAAACGAAATGTTCGAAGTGAAACGAAGTGTTCGAACGATCCAGCATAATAAATATTATAACTTCTGCCGCTGTTTGTTGACATTGTTTCGTGGCATTTGCAACTGCTGTACGTTGTTTCCTAAACTATGGCTCAATGGTTACGGCAAAAGGAAAGACAGAGGGATAGGTTCTGACAATGTAAACTGGGACGGCTTACTATAAAACGGACCGAGCCGTTCTATAAAACGGACTAAGACTTTCTATAAAACGGAAGAAGTTTGCTGTTAAACGGATAGTTCTTCCATTTAAATGGATTGCCCTCCCGTTTAAACGGATTGTCCTTCCGTTTAAACGGATAATGGTCTTTTAAAAACGTTTTGCCAATTTTATCAAACGGATCAAAAAACGGATTAAACGCTTCTAGAAACCGTTTAAACGCTTTTGGAAACCGTTTTAACGGATACTAAACGGGTAGAAAACACTTTCAAACCGTTAAACGGATATCCGTTAGGGTACGTTTTCCCAAATCAGGTCACAAATATGATTAAACTTAAAACTTGTAAAACTGCTAAAATGTTATTTCTGTCAAGTTTCAAGTTATAACAAATAATAAAGCAAGTTAATTTCTCCCATATACGTTGCTAATTAAAAGTGACAAAACGTTACTTCCAGTGACCTCTAACCATTATCAGTATAAATCTACTAGCGTTCTACCACGAATGCTGCTCCCTGATTGGTTAAACTACTCACTATCTACTTTGTGATAGATAGCGAGTAGCGTAGCAGTATGCCCTTGTACCTTGTAATCAAAATGATGGCCGCTTCTTGGCATTTTGAAAGAGGATTTAGATAAAGTTTTGAATGACTACTAAATTTATACTAAAACAATCAGATTGTTCGCTCTCGATTTCTACCGCGTGATAGTTTAAAAGTTAAAGGTTGAAGGATTGAAAATTTTTTAATTTAACTTGCAAACTACTTTGTCGTTTTTTTGTGGAAACTCAGAAAATGAAAGTTTACACATTATTACATTCAAAAGTGTTAGTGGGGATCACAAACACTTCATTTTTTACTTAACAAACTGTGAATGGCCCCAGTTAGCTGTAAATGGGTGTATAACCAAAAGTTTCAATCAAAATGGAAAAAAATGAATACCATTTAATGGCATATTCCTGAAGACTTGATACAGTTTTGTTATTCTAGATTAAGCCTACTCGACCCATAGCTTTTTAACTCTGCCTTAGATGTGCGAAAACTGTCATCTAGGCCGGTCCCAAGCCCGGATAAAAGAGGAGTGTTGCGAGTGGAGAAAATTTCTGCATTGCATATAAAAGCAAAGAGGAAACAGTAATTTCTTCCAAAAAATCGCTGTGTTATCTATTAATCTAGGTAAAACATTAAACATATTTTGCAGTAAGAGGTTAAATTGCTGGTGCTAAGCAGCTAACCTTGCCAAAGTTTTTGCTCTGCCAATATTTTGCAAATGTGTACCACATTGACAGTTACTTTACAGACATGAACGCAACCTTGAGTTCACTTTTTGATCTGTTGGAAAAAGGACGAAGAATCCACACAATCGATAGTCGTAGTCGATACATACATTTCCCTCCTAACAAAATGAAAACTTTTCCCTTGACTGTGAGCATGCATAGAGTGACGGGAAGTCTGCGATTCACAGACTTTCGATGTTAGACGGGGCGAGAGGTCGCGATTCCCGGTGCTGACCAAAAGTCGTGCGGCCTCTGGGAATGAGAATGGCACCATAAAAAACTGGCGTGAAATTTGTAACCAGTCTCTTTTGTCTTGTTACGTTGAACTAAGGTGAGTTACCTTTAAGACTTATCTGAATCCCGTCGTTACTTCAGTAAAATTTAAAGCAAACAAAGCGGACTTAGGTAAAATAACAAACCAAGGAAATTCGCTGATAATTTAAATCTTTAACCCATTGACGCCCGAATGAAACCCATCCCTAAATTCCCGGCGATTTTTTTACTTTTCTGAATGAGCACAAGCACTAAAAATAAACCATGTGCGCAGTAACCACACACACAAGATTAGGTTTCAAAACATGGTTTAGTTTAAGCTGAATAAATGAAGGGCCAAAATATTAAAAATTTCAACAAAAAGAACTTAACTTGATGTTTAAAAGTCATAAGAAAACAAGAAATTATATTATTTCTTTGCCGCGCGACAAAATGCCCAACAGAAGCCGAGAAAATTGAATACACAACAATGGGTTATTATTGACTTCGGAGGACAAAGTGAAACCAAATACAACAGAATTTCCAATCTTGTACTATAACGGCTAACATTTAAGAAAACAAAGGAAAATAAACGCAAAAGGCACATGTTAAAACAAGTTTAAAATCAAGAAATCAAATAATTTCTTTATCGCACGACAAAATATTACAGCGCAGGAAAGAAAGATTAAAGTTGTAAGTCAAAAAGAGGACAAAAACAATTGAGCTTATTATTTTGAGATCAATCGTATTTGAAATCTACCAAATTAGTGGCCACTTAAGTCTTTTCTCAGCAGTTCTGTAGTAGCTGAATAAGACTCCCAAAAATATCCTTGAGCGAAGCGAATAAACTAATCAAACAAACCCGAGAGGTCGCCGTAGATAAAATGTGCAGAAATCTAGCGTGCAAAAATACTGTTCACTTTTTAAACCTAAAATTCCCCAAAACAGGGCACCAAATGAAAAAAATGTGAAAGGAAGTTCAATAACAATAAATTTTCATTCAAGCTGAGGCGGAAAAACTTACTTAAAAGTAAAAAATTTCAAAATTTCGCAGATGTGCTTTGCTACATGACCGCATGTTCAAACTAATTCTCACGCTAAAACGAAAGCTTCGAGTTTCTCCCGACCACTTTTGCAGTCATTCTATTGGCCATGGTGTTACTAATCGTTCCAAAAGTTGAATTCAACTTTGAAGCAATAATGTACATTACCATTTTTGTCTTCTTAAGCCAAAAGATCTATTTTTGCTTCTAAACATTATCTTGACTTTAATAGACTATCTATCAACACGTGTAATAAACTATTTGATACTTTGTTTCTTCTGGTTGTGTTATACAGGTCCGAAATTTGGGGAGCTTACAATAATATGAACTTCAAAAAATGGGGGAAAAGACCCAGTAGAAAGACTACACACACAATTCTACAAATGCTTTCTTGGCCTCAACAGAAGAGCACTTAATGTGGTAGTTCAAAATGAAACTGGACAACTTGAATATCTTGATAACAATAATTAAAGTTTGGATACATCTTGAATCTCTTCCAGATAACAGTATTGCCAAACAATGCTTAATCATTTCCAATCAACCGGCAAATGAAACAAAACCCTATTTTATGTCCACAGTTGATGAACTCATTCATAAATATATGGACATTCAAAACCAACCACATGACAAAACAATCGAAAACAATTATATACCAACAATTAAAAATAATTGACAAAAATTAAAATATCACATCTCAAACAATTTAAAAAGACACCAACTGGAGTTTATCCACACCAATAAAAAGTTGAGTTTCTACTCTATGTTTAAAACAGATGTAAGCAAATCTGATTATTTAGAACAAATAAAGAACCTAAAGCATAGACAAGCTGTAGCTAAACTACGATCAAGCAACCACAGACTTAGAATCGAAACTGGAGACACTGTATCCCTAAATTACCCAAATCTCTTAGGATTTGTCAATACTGCCGCTCTCATTGTGATTGTTATGAAACTATTAGGCAACAAATAACAAGTGACATTGTACTAAATATATACCCATCATTCTATCCCTTGAATAATACTGATAAAACTCTATTCCTATTTAATAATGTTGACCAGTTTATTTGTAAGAAACTAGGTTATTTTGTATATGGAGCATTGCATATGAGAGAAACTTGTAATCCTATTTATTGTAATGTGATTAGTGGTATTGTTATCTCAAATTTATTTCTTTTTATATATTTCATATTTTGTTATTTAAGGTAATACCATCCACATATATGGGAAATAAATTTCTGTTGTAAGTCCAGGAAGCTGCATTAAGTCTGTGATCTGTATTCAAAACTCACTTGAAAGTGCACCAATCTGAAGATATTGAAGAATAAATATTCAGTATTCAAGGTTTATGTGAAAGGTCATGCTATTTGGCTGGCTTTGTGAGCAGGAAAGAAGCGGATCCTGTGTTCCAGTTGACCACCAGAACGGGCAAGATGGGCGTATCTCTTGCTCGCTCGAGATTCCTTGCATTTTTCCCCACGGAAAAAAGCTCTCAAGGCCATGACTGTGTAATAAATCCTTTTCCTAACAAGCTTTTTCGGTCAAGAGAGCTCGTCTGGACTTTGTCTAGGTCGATAACAACGCAAAAGAACAAGGCCAATATCCAGTCCAGCATCTTGACCGAAAAAGATTGTCAATAACACATGTATAACGATACAGTTACAGTCATGGAATAAACTGTTCAGGTTAATTTGAGATGTGACGCTTAATGTGACGCGATGCATTTGTGTTATACGTTTCCCCGTTTAGACAATCAAGACCTGCACTGAGTGATCAAAATGGACTCAGATAACACCAATGGTAACACCTTTACACATTTGTCTAATTCTTTCTGGCTATAGCCACAGCAAAATTGGATATTTTTAGTTTCTGTGTTTCATTTTTTTAGAGAGCCAAAAAGAAAATTGAGGGGCTTTTTCAAACGGGTAAACTCTCAAATTCCTGTTTATAGCACAACAAAAACAAAACATGCACAAAGATTAACTCATTTACTTACATACTCGTTTACTTAATAAAAGTGTCTACCAATTTGTTTATTTGCTGTGTACATTTTGTTTTCTAGCCCAATTTATCTCTAAATCCAAACTGAAGTAAAGCAAAATAGTGTAGCCTTGCTAAGGGCTACTGGCTGAGCTAACCTCAAACCCCCCCCCCCTCCCCACCATCACCTCACAGCCAGGATGGAGAACATATGTATGTAAGTTGTCTGGCCTCTGCATTCTGGAATACACCCCAAGTCTCTCTAACCAGGAGTCAACTTATTTCCATAAGATGCATGGATGTTTACCTGCAAAGTTCTTCTGTGATTTTCTATTCTCTCTAAACCGAACACAGATCATTGCATGGCTACTAACTGGTAACAAGCCAGAAAGAGCCCTGACAGACACTTTTCATTAACCAAGCAACCGTTTACTTATGTGTCTTTTGACAACTCTTGAGAAGTTATCGAATAAAAGACTTATTAAGTATGTTACATACCTACATACATACTACATAATTTATTCGGTAAAGCAGGTTGCAGTTGGTTAACTGGCAAGACATTAAGTGCTGATCTGAAGCTGCATTCTCCAAAATGATTAAATAATATACACTTAAATATCAAATGATAATGGATGAAAAAATGATAGCTGAAATAGATAAATATTCAAAAGTCAACATTTCAAATATTCAAAATGTTAAAAATATTTCAAGTCGAAAGATTTGTCGGAAATGCTGCCGGAAGCCTTAGCAAACCTGATAGATTTTAGGATCAGATATGAAATAAATGATAGGATTCTCTCACCCTATGGAGCCAGACTTCAAGCACTTGACTCCAGCGACTTCAGAACCCGTACAGCAAAGAAAAATTCCTGGTCATTGCAAATGTGTTTACTTCTTGCTGTGCCCAGGAAAATCTAGCTCCCTGCATTTGGAGAAGGATCGATAAATAAAGAGAGAAAATTATGTTTTTCCAGTTATGATGGCCCAGTGTCAATAGAAACTGCTAGAATATGTCATAGAAAATTCCTGACCTCACAAAAGATTTTCAATAGATAACACATTAGCTGGCTTGGGCATTTTTCATCAGACTAAGCTGAAAGCATAATTGCCATGCAAAAATTCAGCTGCCTTTTTCCTTCAGTTTGGTCTGAATTTTCCTTGGCAAGCTTAAAATAAATGTTAATGCATATCTTACTGTATGAAATAAATGTTACAATTAACTCATCCCATGAAGTGTGGCTCAAACTTCATGAGGGACTTTAGGGCCTGTCCAGCAGAGAAAGTTCATGTAAAAAAAGATCCAGCGATATCAAAAAAATGTCTAGTGATGTAAAAAGAAATCCAGTTTGAATAAACTTTTAAGCGAAAATTAATCAACCATATTCTCAGGAGTAGTTTATAGAAGTATATTCAATACTAATGCAAAATTATTTGGATAAACAGGATCAAATCACTGAAATACGGTAAAATTGTTATTTACAAGCTGGTTGACTTGAATTCGTTGTCTTTGGGCTCGGCATAAGAATATAATATATTTCTGGGGTCCTGATTTAATATCTTCCACCAGTTGGACGCATAGATATTGAACAGATTACTTTCAGATTTCAACATAGCATAGGTCATTTGTGATTAACTGGTAACAAGCCAAACCTTACAGGCTCTGACGTGTCTGAAGTTGGCGCTGACTGTTTTTTCCTGTTGGATGCTTCAGCTGGGTTTTCCGCGTCCGCCATCTTGGTTTTCACTGTTCACTGCATGACATTCCAGTCAGCGGTTTGATCACGACTTCATACAAGCCAGACCGAAGTGGTCTTAAGGACAGCCGAGAAGAACTGGGGATGACATTTCTGGGGTTAGCGGAAGGCTCTCTCTCCTCGAAGGTAAGACAACAACAAAACTTTATAGGTATTCATATATCTGGATGGTATTACCTTAACTAACAATATATAAAATATATAAAAAGAAAGAAATTACAGACTAGACGCTTTGTTGCGTGTACCCAGGCACTCATTATACTGAGAAGCAATAGCTATATTGCAATTGAGCTAAATGTTCTGCATTTGAAGTTGTACAAAATTCAATCGAATTGATTTGCTTAAGCTTTTCTGCTTTTGATTGCATTTCTTGGAATTGATTAATAGCTTATTACTTGCTTGCAAGTCTCTAGGGTCTGAAATGAGTCAAGGTCTGTATATCAACCTATAAACGTTCCAGTCTATTTTCCTTAGCCTTTGTTGCTGTTATTTGCGTTTCTCAAGCAAGCGAGACATTTTGAATTTCATAGTTATGGCGATGCGTGACATAGAATTAAGAACACGGTTGTCGAAATCATATACTTATCTCGTGATTTTTAGCCCATGTAGAAGTTAAAGTATTAGGAAAAGTGCTTATGTAAATGCTTATTTGTTCAGTACAGATAATCAGCCACCTAGATAGCCAAAGTAAGTTCCAGATGTTTACAATATTTTCCGCCCGCAATGTAGGCGTACCGAGGAGGTACACCAACACGGCGGTTCCATACTGGTCTCTATAAATTTGTGCAAAATATTTAGACGAATACCTGAGCTTGGGAAAATGCAGAGGAGTGTCACCTTTATTAATCTCCTATAACATCACAATTTCTTAATTTTATCCACTAAATGGTTTTCAAATAAATTTTTTATTGCGTCAGGATTGCGTGACAGTGCAAGCCAAGAATTGTTTTTGCTGGGGTCAACATACATTAGTTTCTTTCAGCTTAAATGTACAAAATTTGCTACATGAGTTTCACTCTTGTTAAGACACATAACTCTGTTACAAGCAAATAACGAGAAAATATCGTTTAGTTCAAGATTTTATCTTTATCATACTTTACGAAGTTTCTCGGAGCATTTTACTTAGGTGTACTCGAACAGATGAATTCGTAAACAAATTCTCTAACCTTTCTGCTCTTGTTGCTCAGACGTCCTTGGGCTCGTGCTGGGATTCTGCTTGGTTCACGATCACGTCTAAAAATACAAAAATGTTTCTGAAGATGCTTTTTTTCAAGTTGAAGAGTTGATAGCCCCGGTTGATAGCTCCTTTGGTATAACATGATTCATGATTCACTCAAAATGTTTGCTCATAAATTGATCTCTCTTAATGCTTGCAGTGGCCTGTTCCGAAAATGCTTAATGTCCTTTAGTGTTGGTCTACCTTGAATGGTGTGTTCGTTTGTATGTGATTTCATCGCCCTAGAAATCATGGAATCCGTGCTAACTTTTCTCGATGACAACCTCTGTCAATTCCATGTGCTGTACGCATGCACAGGTGGCGCATGTGCTTTAGAGACCAGACAGCGATTTGTGACTGAACGTGGAAAAAAAAAACGGAGCCGAAATTTAAACCCAGGCCTCACTGCCTGGGTAATAACAATACCACTAATCACATTACATTAAATAGGATTACAAGTTTCTCTTTTATGCAAAGTTCCATATACAAAATAACCTACTTTCTTACAAATAAACAAATCAATATTATTAAATAGGAATAGGGTTTTATCAGTATTGTTCAAGGGATCGAATGATGGGTATACATTTTAGTACAGTGTCACTTGTTATTTGTCGCCTAATAGTTTTATAACGATCACAATGAGAGCGGCAGTATTGACAAATCCTAAGAGATTCAGGTAATTTAGGGATACAGTATCTCCAGTTTCGATTCTAAGTCTGTGGTTGCCTGATCGTAGTTTAGCTACAGCTTGTGTATGTTTTAGGTTCTTTATTTGTTCCAAATAATCAGATTTGCTTACATCTAAAACTCAACTTTTTATTGGTGTGGATTAACTCCAGTTGGTGTCTTTTTCAGTGGTTTGAGATGTGATATTTTATTTTTTGTAACTTATTTTTAATTGCTGGTATATGATTGCTTTGGATTGTTTCATCATGTGCTTGGTTTTGAATGTCTATATATTTATGAATGATTTCATCGTGTATCCAAAATTTAATTATTCTTAACAAGATATTTAATTTTAAAGTAAGTCGTCCAGTAAGAGAGAAGTGACATTTCACAGTATACAGATTTGCCATTCTCCTCAATGATCATTAAATGCTCAGAAGGTTGAGGGCCACTATCAATTATTTTTAAATGGAAAGATATCACAGCATTGTAAACAAAGTTTATGGTCAACGAAGTTTATACCACCACAGTAAATTTCCGGTGCTATCACAGAGTTCCTTTATTGTCTAAATCTGATCAGAACTAGGCGTTGATAAATTCCACGACAAACTATTTTTCGGTTCAGTTGTTTACAATAACCAGGATAAGGAGACAGGTTACGAAAGGGCTTACACATAGTGATATCATAATTTCATAATATCATGATATCAAGTACATATATTGATAATGATATCAAGTCTGATATTATGACATTTACTTTTGAACGCGATTTGGTTGTTGTCTCGTGCAAAAGGCCATTATCATTATAACATATCCCACTGCTCGCGTTTTAAGGCTGTGGTTGTGGTTTTTTCTTGTCAATCAAGTAAATTTTATCTCGCTTTGATTTTTCTTTGATCTTGCCATGTGGTTGACACATTCCACTGTTTTTGAGTTTTCCCACGATTACCCACGACGATGATTCGATTATCCCGCTGCTCGCTTGATAGCATGTTTCCGCAGGTTTAATTGAATTGTTTGAATAGTGTCGCTTTGATTTTTCTTTGATCTCGCCATCACCAACAAACTATAACAAATTGGTTGTCATACTTGGTAAAACCAAAGAAATTTTGGCAGTCTTGTGCTAACAAGCTCTTAGCTAAAGTCTATTGGACTGGTTTCACTTCAAATCTGGAATGAATCCAGCCATTCCTTATCTCAAGCCTGCATCTTGTCAGCTTTGTACTGGGGCATTCCATGAGGCTGACACCCACGTTTTAGGAGCCCTGGGGAAATGCTTATCTATTTTAGCAATCAATTAGCGGCGCTGTTTTGACCAGCTTGTTGGTGATCTGGACCAATAGTGATCAGCAAATTCTCTTATTGGCCATTGACACCCTTGTCACCTTGAACAAAAATCGCATCCACTTGTCTTTAAGTGTGTGGTCCACAATTCAAGAAGGCCAGTGTTGTGTGGTTGTGCTTCTGAAGTTGGTCATTAGGTAAGTGTAAAAGATAGAAAGGGAACTTACTAATCAAAAGGAGGGATCTCAATGGAACATGAAATCAATGGAGACCTATGGTCAAACTCGTGGATTAAGTAACCTACAGATGAAACATGAAACATGCTGTTAAAACAAGCGGGGTTTCTACCACGCAAGGTTGCACTTATCTCAGAAAACGTAGGTTTTTTTCGTTGGCTTTTGTTGCACACGTATTACAGAATAGCTAGGGTAGCAAAATTGCAGCTGAACATGGAGTGGTAAAGGCTAAGGACTCTTGGGTCACACAAGACACTCATGCCAACAAAATTAATAGACTACTCCCCCTCCACCCCCCCAACACACATACACCCAGATCTTGATGTTGATGTTTGTCTGCCTGCTGGGAAAATTTGCATGTATTCAAGTTGTACGAGCTAACAGACCTTTTTCATTGCATTTCACTCAGGGCTATAGGTAAGGTTTCTTGAGACAGCACTTCTTTTCCAATGTGGAACTGCTTGTCTCTATATATATTGCACGTAAAATGCATCAAAATAAGTAGCCTCTTTTGCAAGCATTTTCAGTGTTGATCCAAAACATCTGTCCACCCATAAACATGTGCTCCTACGAGCTCACATGGTGTTTCTTTCCCTTTGTTATGTTTTCAATCAGGAAGCAAAAGTGTAAACACAAGACTGGGTAAACATCATTTAAGCTTATCAAAATCATTTGGGAATTTTTTTCCAAGTTTATGTGCATTTCACATTCCACTCAGAGTTCAGATCAATATACTAAAATAAACAACACAAGTATAAAGAACACAACTTTAATCTAAACTTAACTCGATGTCGGTTGAACGTGGACTACTCCACATGAAAAAAACTTAAGTACTATAAACTGCAAAGCTCTGAACAAAGATCCAGCTTGATTGAAAGTTGGATCTCACAGGAGATCTAATCAGCCAAACTCGAAAAGTAAAACAATAATAATACAAAGGCTACTGCAAGGCTGACACAAGGTCTATTCAATACAATATTTCGGCTGGCCTCAGGTCTACATGTTACTAATTATAGAAATGAAATTACAATATTATATAATGGTGCCAATGTTTGTCCTGGTTTCGTTCATTGAGATGTGTTCGTTTCGCTCATATAAGTTCATTAAGGTCCTCGAATAAGACACATTTTCATCAAAGCTTACCACATTAGTAGGTCACTTTCAAGCAAAAAAAATGCTCATCTCCTGGTCATTTTGAACGCCTGGACGAGTCAAATGCTCATGAAATTCAGCGCTCAAGTTGGCCATAGTACTAATTCAAACATTCGAAGTCAACTCCTCTTCAATTTAGCAAAACACCTAACGTTAATGGCGTGTAAAAGCTACAAAATTATCAATTCGGGCTGGCACGATGCATCCTTTGAGTAGTAACCACACAAACACGATAGCAAGGCTCATGCTGACTGCGCGGTTATTATTCCAATATGGCGTTGGGCTCGGGCGCTCTCGTTTGGGCCAACTAATTACGAACAGTGTCTACACCTGAGTGAGTGAGTGAGTGAGTAAGTGATACATTTGCATATCGGAGTCCCCGCAAGAAACACGTTTCTATGCTTTGCGTATCCACAAGTTTGAAAACGACTGTAGGTCTTTAAAAAGCGTTTCACTAGCTTAGTGTTACGCTTAAAGGGTACTTCCAGAGTACCGTCTGCTCACTTGGCGTATTTTCTCTCTCCAGAATTGTTTGTTGACTGGCCGATTGTGGTACTCAGACCTTTCATGGTAAGTTCTAGAAGCCTAGATTATTTCGCATCCCATGTTTCTCTTCAAGTGACAACTTATTTTTAGGCGTCTTAGTTACCCTTGGACGGCCAGTAGAATGTATGAGTGCAATTCCCATAGAAGGGGAATCGTGTTTTTGTAAATCGAGGCCATCTAAAGTGAATTTTTGTAAGCAAAGGATTCCTATAGATGGTTTTCACGTGATGATTTTCATGTTCTTAAATCCAAAACTTGGAGAGCTGCCAGAGTTTCAACTCTCTTCAGGCATAGGAGGTGCAAAATGTATATATGTTGACAACTTTTAAGCTCAATAGCACCCTTCGTTTGGAAACCAGCCCAGTTTGAGTGTCAGATGAATGGTGGGTGTGACATGAGTTACCATCACTTTTGTTGAAAAATATACACCTATCTCCTGATTTTTAGCAACACGTAGTCGCAAGTGTTTATCTAAATGCAGGTTTGTACAGTACAGATATTCGCTGGCCTGGATGACAAAACTTAGCTCCAGGTGTTTGCACCATTTTCTGGCAAACATACATATGACACTGCTCTTTCTTCTCAGGTGAAATGCATCAATGCTATAGATACTATTTTGTTCTGGTCAAGTGGTATTATTAAAAAGAAACTCTCTATTCCTGTTTCTCCAGATTGTTTCAGTTTCTTCAAACCTTTTGCTGTGCTTTTCACCAAAGTGACTGACTGCGACAAGTGTCTTTAAGGTCAGTTTAATTGTACTGAAATAAACGTGATACCATGTTTTTCTCAGTTTGGTGATGACCATTATCAGGGGAGGCAAAGGGGAGAAGGGAGGGAAGAGAGAGGGACGTTCAACATTTTCCATACGTTTCTGACGTTTTAGACATCTCCGACATTTATTTTGTGCATGCCAATTGTTCTGGTCAGGTGGCATTATCTAAACACGCTCTCTCTTTTTGTGTCTGCAGAGTGTTCCACGATTCTTTTGAAAGCTTTTGCTGTGCTATCCACTGGAGTGTTTGAGTTTATTGCCTTTGAGGTCAGTTTACAATTGTAACAGATACCATCTTTCCCTTAATGACTGCCATTACTGGGGGAGTTGCGAGAAGAGAGGTGGCGTTCCATGTTTCTTTGTCAGCCAAATGTTCTCATTCTTAAACAAAAATCTTTGACATCCATTCTATACATGCCAATTGACCAAGACCAGACCAAGTGGCATACGATTTGAAATTTTCAGATTTTTATTATTTTGCAATATTTACAAAAATAATCTAAACACAATCTCTCTTCTTTCCTCTGCAGATTGTTTCACGAATTCTGTGAAACTTTTTGCTCTGCTATTCACTGGAAGGATTGATTGCACTACTGCCTTTGAGGTAATGTTAATTGTATAGTAGAATCAATACCATATTTCCCTTGCTGACGATTCTTGGTGGTGTCTCACCTTTCTTTTGTTTAGAACAAAAATCTTAGATGATTAATACATAACTTCGCGCACGTTCATTAGCAATCGACGCACAGCTGCGTAACGGGTGAATGAGATTCAAACATTGTTTTTCTCGTTTTTCTTAAAAGGTAAAAAGTTTTTTCCCATTCTTTTTGCAAAATAATCATCTCAGTCTTCTCAATTTGAACAGCAAAAAAACTATTTTCGCATGTTTCATAAAAATTCACCTATTATGATGCCTTAACGCTGAGAAGGAGGATGGGTACAAGTCACCAGAAATCAACCCTTAGCAGCCCCAGTACCCCATGCTTAATTGAGGACTTGTTAAGAGAATTTATCAAGCCTTAAAATGGGTTAGAGTTAGGGTTTAGGTTCAAGGATTATGGTTAGGGGTTAAAGATAGGCTTAAGGTGAAGGATTAAGGTTTAGGATAAGGTTTAGAGTTAGGGTTTTAGGGTTAGGTTTAGGCTTAGGGTTTAGGGTTAGGCTTAGACTTAGGGTTAGGACCCTTTTTCTAAAATTCACTACTTCGTTACTCCGTGCCACGATACTCAAGAGTGGTTGAGTGTCTCTTAATTGTTATATTGACGCTATTATTAACCTATTTTTGTCTGTTTCGTTTCAAACAACACTCGGCTAACATGATATGACTACTGTCCATTGATGCAGATATTTTAACTCACTGCTTGGTAAGCTGAACGTCCTCTGATTATCACCGGAGACTTTGCCAAATCTCATGGATAAGAGAACGATTAAGCAAAATTGACCTTAAAATTGTAATTAATTGTTAGAAGTATGTACACGATTTTCCTCAGATGAGAGTAACGTACACTATTTGAACAATATACAATAACATTACTGAAGGCATATTGTCCAGTAATAATAATATTAATAATAACAACAACAACAATAATAATAACAATAATAATAAAGCGCTTTACAATGTGAGAGTAAGGTTAAAGTAAACATACAAGAAATGTGTTTAAAAAAATGCAATTTAAAAGACGTATTATAAGACTATGGCATACCATATGCTAATTTAAAAAAGTAAGTTTTTAACTTTGATTATAGTAAGTTTGTTAGAATGTCTTGTCTATTTGGCAATTTAGTACCAGTCAGGCGGGGAAAGGAAATATTATACTGTTTCTTAGAAGTGAGGGTAAAGTTCTTCTCTAACGTCAACGAGCATCATCATCGTTACGCTATGAGTTTTCTTGGGATGAACACGCTTGCATGCACAGAATCAGAACTTTTGCTTCTAGAAAGAACACTTCCCTCTCAATTTGCACCCTTCAGATTGCTGAGCGAACAAAATTTGGTACGCCTTCATAGACTGCTGCTACTAGATTTCAGTCAGGTAGAGAGCAAAACGCCTAGTCAGTCTAACATTCAGTTTCCATTTGCGACCAATCAGCAAACCAAATTTTCACCAGGCATGCTGTTAAAGCCTTGGCACGTTCAAAGTGCTGTTGAAGAGAAGCAGAGAAATGAAACTTCTGAGGACCAGTGAAATCACCATAATAACAGTGCCCATCATAACGTGCCGAGACTAGAATCTGTTTCTAACATAGAGTTTGATGAAGCAGATGGCCGACACCTTGTGAGGGCTTTTTCGAGCATCGAAGAAGAATCCAATGAGACTGGCCAGTCCAGCGAAATTTCTCAGGAAGAGTATTCTCCTTCGATATATGTTTCCGAAGAGAAAAAAGATGAGAAACCCGGTGTTACCTTAAGTGAAGCCGAAATGTCACCTGGCTTGCGTTCTGAATTGTGCGAAATAAGAAAAGTTCACTCTGATGAACCTGCAACTGCAAAGGAACTACCTTACAAAATAACACCATTGACAAAATGTTGGAAAAAACTTGGGATTTCTGTGGTTTTTGAGAAATATAAAAAATCTCACCCGCCCTTAATTCACTATGCAAACCTACAGTTGGTGCAAGAGTTTGTTCAGTTCATGATGGATAAGCGAGGTGTAAAACCAATTACCTGCAGCCAATATATTTCAGCCTTAATCAATGTCAGCAAAGTACCACTCGATTCTTACGGCAGCTCAGATAAAGAGGAATCAAGCAAACTCTCGGAGAAAATTAGAGCTGTTCAAAGACAACTGGAGCATTTAGTGAGAAAAGAGCAGGTGGATGCTCTGGCCCAAAAACCTCAGTTGGAGAAGGATGTCTGTTCAGAATTACTCGCACTTTGTCGTGAATTAAAATGGGAGGTAGAGGAAAAGAGCAAATCTGGTCAGGGAAGGAGTTGCATGAATTTATGCTTGCTATAGTTATATTGTGCCGCAAACCCTGGCCGCACAAAAGAATACATCACACTCCGAATTTACAAGGATCAGAATGCAGATCAATCAAAGAATCAAAATGGACCAAATCACCCCAATTTACCAGTGCTTACTTTTCTCTTTCCATGTGGGAAAGAGCATGACTACTCTCCTGGCAATCAGAGAGGCAATTCGTTTTCGCAGGCTTCTTATGGCAATTACATTACTGCCTTGTTCCAGAGATATTTCAATCTTAAATTAATCACGGTGGATATCAGAAAAGCCGTCATGTACTACTTTTTGAAGTTGCCTCAAAGCAGCGATTATTCCTAAAGAGAGTCATTTGCCATGTTAACGAAACATTTGGTCAGGACACAGAAACGTTATTGCTTACTGAAGATGTAGAAAATGGTGTTGTGGATCCAAATAATAAGATGGTTTTGTTTTTGCCACCTCAACTTCTGGTCGTTTTTAAAATTAAAACGTATTGAAATTAAGCTATAATATATACAAGGGTACCGAATTTAATAAAACAATAATTTCATTTGTGCTTGTTTCATATGAGATTGATTATAGCCAACTCATATCCAATGCGCGCTCATGGAATAATTCTAAAATATCGTTATTTGTCTGTGTATCGCTGATCAATTGTTTGCCGCAGCCTTCAGCTTTGGCAAATAATTGATCTGCTCGCCACTGACAAATCAGGAAATTTTGCTGAACCTGAACCAATGATTGTTAGTTATCTCCTCATTAAAAACATATACACAAAAAGATTTCATCTCTTGATAATCTACCAGCTGTGGTTTATTTCAGTGGAAAATACCAATTCAAAATGAGACATTGCAGCTGGTGTAGGAAAGAAACCCAAAAGTAGACCCCAAAGTAGTTCAAATTAATGTGAAATGTTACGAATGCTGCCTCAAAACTTTTGCTTTTTCTAACATTTTGATGAATAACCCAATATATGTATATACAACTCTGTTCGCTCATGAGTTTTAATGATCTTTTCAGTTGCAAAACATTCCAATATATCCCAGTGAGAACATTCTCCTCATGATCTGTTGAGGTTCGTGTCAACTATTTTTATTTTCAGGGAATGGAGAAATCACTGGGGAACGTGGAACAAATAATAAACAAAAATAAATAAATAAATAAATATACATTTATATAGCGCCATTTTCCACTAATTGTCCATGGCGCTTTACAATACTTTAAAATTAAAATCCTAATTCTTTAAAAACCTAAAATCCTAAATCCTAAAAGTTAAAATCCTAAGAATTAAATACGCTATATAATACAATTAGGCTACAAATAAAAAGTAAAAACTACAAATCAAATGTGCGCTTAAAAAGATAAGTCTTAAGATTAGCCTTAAAAACTGCCTCTGATGATGAAAGTCTGATCTGGAGGGGTAGTTTATTCCAGAGCCTTGGTGCCGCCACGGAAAAAGCCCTTTCACCATACGTTTTAAGATTTGCTCTAGGCTCATCAAGCAACCTGTTGTTTGAAGATCTTAGTGTCCGACCAGTGTGTGCTTAGTTTTCTGCCCAAGGTCTACACACAAAATGCAAGTGAACATAGGAATGGATTGGTTAAAGCAGAAGATGTTAAGTTTGCAAAGAAGGCACTGGACTTCTCCCTTTTATAGAACGAATCAGAGCCGAGGTAAAGAGACAGAGTGACAAACAGTTTCTAGCAGTAATTGGTCGAGGAAAATACAGGCTGGCCAATGACTTCTCATTCCTGTGTCAAAGAGAAGAACTTCTTCACAATGAGCAAACAACAGAAGAACCCCTGAAGGAGAAATTTGTTTCCGCAATGATGTCTGATCCTCTTTAGAGTGACGGAATATCAAGGACTCGCCACTGAGAAATGTTTATCCACAGGTGTCCCAAACTCACGATTCGAGGAATCGATGAAATATTAATGATTTATGTACGCGTACTGAGTGAGACGTGACTGCCTTAACTGCGTGGTGTTGTGTTACGCATTGGGCCATTGAGAATTTGAGTGCTCTACAAGGCATTGTATGGAATTTAAAATAACGAAGAATAAAATTTTGCGATGAAATAAAATGTTACCTTTTTTTGATAAAATTAAGAAAATATACTCACCTTGCCTGGTTTCTCTTATCCATTTGGCCTATTTCATCGTTGTTGGTGGGTTCTCAGGTGTTTGTTGCAGCTTTCCATAGACGAAGTCAAGGTTGGACACTGCTGTTTTGAAAGACCTGAACCGCAAGGCCATTTTCTCGCTGAAATTTGAATCCGCTGCTCGATTTTTCCCTCCAATGCAAAGAAGGATAGTCCATTGGTCCTATTTTCCAGTCGGCTTTGAAAAATCTTCACACTTTCTGCTCCAATTCGAACAATTTTGCTTCAATGCTAGAAAAGAAAGCTGTTGAAATTATTGCTTCACTGCTATTGTTCCTTTCTCAGAATGTATAAGGCGTATCGAAAGGTTAAAGATTCTCATGTGACACCTTGCATGAAGCAAGCGACTGAACACAAGCAAATAATTTTAGGCTTGCTCTTATGGTCTAGTGTAACTGTAATCTGTAAGATCATGACATCTTATGATAATCATGTTCCTGTTAACTTTTTATTTTAGATGTTTCTGTTTCTTTGGTAAAGAATAATTTGAAGAATTTGAAGCTCTTCGGATGAGAGACGATCGTTCCAATCAATAACTGTAGCTGCAAAAGAAAGTTGTTGAAATTGTTGCTACAAGGAAATTGTTCCTCTCACAAAATAAAAGCGTATTTTAAGGTGGCAGCTCCTCAGCTGACACCTTGTGTGACAGAAAGCACGTGACTGAAAAATCAAATATTGTTAGAAAACGATTTTTCCATCAAGTTTAGAATTTAAGAGCGTAAATGCAAAAATATTGAGAATCGGCCGACAAAAGCAAAATAACGAATTTTTTTCTTATTTGACTAAAAGAACCCATTTGGCTAACTATTTTCAGAAATGACATCAAAAGGTTGGATTTCCTTTTCATTTCTTCAAAATTTGCAAAACTTGAAAATTCAGCTGCAGGGCCTTAAGCAGTGGCCACAAGACTTAAAATTTCGCACATGTTTAACATATTTGTATGGACATACCAAATGTTGTCTTAACATGTCCTTTACACAGTTTGTGGGGTGTCTCTTAAGCTTTACTCAGGACTAAATGTCGTTTAAAAATGTTTTTTAGAAAATAGTTAACCCTCGGAAGCTGGACCATTTACAGACCTAAAGTGATAAGGCTAATATTAGCAATCTTTGAACTTGTCAAATGCTGTCTGTTATATTACAGTCAAGTAAATAAATACAACCAAACCAAAGCAGATTCTTTATTCTACTCGCCTGGAAAAAATTACAGGTGGCCCGTAAAAACTGTTCCATTGAGAGAATTTTCTGTGAGGTCACTTTGACGCATATCTCACTGGATTATTGAATTGTTAATTATTGTGAAAATTGTTATTATTTCTGACTATTTTTTTATTTTATACATTCCCACTAAATGTAAACAATTGAAATAAATCCAAGATAAGAAGTTCAAACAAGTTTTTACAACTCAGCTTATCAATAGACCAATCTGTTTGTTTTTTCAGTAGCACTAGTACTTTATCACAAGTCACACAAACTATTTCACATGGTAGCGAACTTGACTATGGCTTTGATGGATCCTTTTTGACATGGATCTTATGCATTCTAATACTTTTGTTATAATAAGTACAGATAGCCACTCAAGCAATGGAAATACAAAATTTGTGAAATGTGAAAGGGATATCTTCAAAATTTCCATTCACCAAAAAGTTTGAGATATGGTTTATTCCAGAATTGGTGTATATTAGTAAGACGTTATTTATGTTTCTTACTTTATGATTAAATATTTGACTCGAGCTTCGGAATAAACTCAGTAGACATTATTAAATCAAACAGAAATCCTTGAAAATGTTAATTAACAGATTCATTCCTAGCTTTGGAATTCTCAATATGCTAGTCACTTTAGATCTTCATCGCATTGCTACTTTTTTCATAAAGTTTACCTTGATGAAGATACGATTTTCATTTTTCATTTTTACGATATTGACATTCTATCATGGAATGCTTTTGTAAGTGTTTCTATAACTTGATAGAAACAAGGAGAACATGTTTTCTATTTCTTTTAGAAAACACTGCGACAAAAAAAGGGAAACAACTTGTTACCTTTGAATATCAAAATGTACATGAAAGTCACCAAAACCTCCCCGACTGTTTACATCACACAGTTCACTTCAAGTTCCTGACGGCTTTGTTTGATGGCAACTGTTTCAGTAGAAAAAGAAATAAAGTGGCCTGGTTGGGGAAATATCTGAACTTATATATTTTAAGCTGTATTCAGATCTTAGGACCAGGTGGTCCCAAATGCTATATTTTCCTGAAGAAATTGTAAGCAAAGACCACCTTCTTATTTTAATGGATTGAAAACATATATATAAACCGGAGTTAAGCATAATGCATTTCAATAGAATGTGCCATTATTTACCAATTGATCAATGCACAGTATTTGCGATTTTAAAGATAAGTTGTTTTAAGTGTAGTAAAATGGGAAGCAAGTGACATAATATGCACTTTAATGAGGACGGTTATTATGATATTTGTGATCTTATTCAGGTCTGCACTTTACACATTATATAGCTAAGTGTAGTGTGAACGGATTGATGGCTCCATAATGATCATTTCTGCCATGGAGAGTGGAGGCCTCAAGGTTGTTTTGCTTGGGGATGTAAGCTTTGTGAAAGTGATCCATGAGATAGCGATGGCAATGGTTGGACACAAGTGACAAAAACACAATGAATGTTTCTCGGCACCATGCTGAGCATGGGTATTAAAAAAGATCTTCCTGTCCAAACTGGTTTTTTTTTTTTTTCGGCTCGAGGGCTCGAGATGATAGCTGTAAAATGAGACTGGAGCGACCATGTGTGAGTGAAGACGTACGCGTTTCACTCCCGTACTGTTTTGGTCCAAATTTTAAAATTCCATGTCCATGTGCTTAATCTATGGCCCAATGCTATACACACAAAACGAGATTGAGTTTTGATAGCGATATTTCCTCTCCAGAAGGGAAAAAGATCTGCGAGAGCCCACATTCAGACCCAAATATAAACTCAGTAAGTGACGGAGGCAACAACGATCAATTGCTGAAAGTGCTGAACATGACAGAAAGGATTGCCTCACAACTCAAAATGATCTGCCAAATAGTTGCAAGCACTGAGAACAGACTACAGACTCGAACGTATATTTGAGCGTTTTTCTGATTTAGAAAGGTCAGTTAACAGCTTTCCCACTGAATTGAACACGCTTAGTAAGAAGTTGAGAAAGATCGAAGAGAAGACGAAAGAATTTAAAAAGGCAATGGAGTTGGAAAATGCAGAAATTGAGGGGCTAAAGAGGAAAGACTAGGAGAATGAAGATAAAATCAGAAAGAATGCTCAGCAGAAATATTTAGGCATTCTCATTAAATTTCACCACAGGATTAAACAGCTAGAACAGTGTAAAAGCAGTGATGAAAAACTAACTAAGAATAAGGCACATTACACAGTCCCTGAACCAAGAGTCAATGTAAACAAACATGAAGAAAAAATTGAAAACATCCAGAAAATTCATGGCTGAAATTTCAGATACAGAAATAACTTTCCTGGATACATGCCTATATAAGGGCGAAAGATTTAAGGAGTCCATTCGCGATGTGCACACGCACTTCAAACCGACAGAAACTTTCCAATACACACTCTTCAAAAGCTACATTTGAAGAAAACATTGCAAGATTCAAACGCAGATTACGCAACAGAAGTTATCCAGATAATTTTTTAGAAAACACTCTAAGAAATTAAATTTAGCGAAAGAATGTCGGCTCTACAAAATAAACAAAAAATGCACAAAAGAATTTTGCCATTTGTTACAGAATATCACCCATCTGTGCCTAATCTTACAAACATTCTTATGAGTAAATGCCATTTAATACAAAATCAGCCTCTGCTAAGGGAGATCTATAAAGACCCTCCCCTGCTTTCATTCAGAAAAGGGAGATCTTTGAAAAATGTACTCGTTAGAGCAAAGCTTTGAAAGTTAAAATTTTCCTAGCTTGACCAATAGGAGTCATGTTTGGCCTGTCGTCCTTTTTTATCATCAAAAAATTTAAAAAATTAAAAATTAAAAAATTTGCATCATGCAATTCACTTCAAGCTGCCGATGGCTTTGTTTTATGGCAACTGTTTCAGTAAAAAAAAATAAAGTGGCCCGCTTGGTGGAAATATTTGAACTTATATATTTTAAGTTGTATTCAGATCTTAGGACCAGGTGGTCCCAAATGCTATATTTTCCCGAAGAAATTGTAAGCAAAGACCACCATCTTATTTTGGTGGATAGAAACATATTTAAAAACCGGAGTTAAGCATAGCGCATTTCATTAGAATGTCCCATTATTTACCAATTGATCAGTACACAGTATTTGTGATTTTAAAGATAAGTTGTTTTAAGTGTAGTAAAATGTAAGCAAGTGTCATAATATGCACTATAATGAGGACGGTTATTATGATAATTGTGATCTTATTCAGGTCTGTAAGTGCAGTGTGCACAGATAGGTGGCTCCATAATGATCAGGGCTCAACGCTAACTTTTCAACTTACTAGCCAAGTGGCTAATGACTACTTTGGTGTTACTAGCCAAAAACATTTTTTTTACTAGCCAAGCATTAAGGTTGGTTACCTTATTACAGGAAATTTTTGCGACATGTTTATTTCGCAACAATTAAGTCTGTGATTTTGCAAAAATTTGTATTTTGAATCACTTTAACTTTGCATTTTTGAGTAACACAAAATCTGTTTCCTTCGCAATGTTACTTAAACATGTCTGAATTTAGTAACTGACTTTATCAAAGGTACAATAACGTCAAAGTAACAAAAATGCAATGGCGGGATTGTATGTCAACAGTGACATAATGTGTTATATTCCCGACATGTACTTATTTGCGTCACTTTAATTTCGCGATTTTTTTTTAAATCACGCAATTCGCAAAATTAACGTGTCGCAAAAATTTCAGGTAAGTCCAATAACAGCAGAATTACAAGCAAGACTTGAAAGCACAATGCAAGCCACTCTCTTTAATACATGTTGGTAATTATACTGTACTTAAACTAGTTTTAAAAAAGTTCCAGTTGCCAAAAAGACTTTCAGGACTGTTTTTCTCTGAAACTTCCTTGGAAAAATATTGAGACCCCTAAGATGTAACTGTAAAAGCTGTTGAGACCTCTTCACAGACAGGTGCCGTAGAGATTTTCTGAAAGTAAAAGATCAATAACCAGAAAGAACAGATTTGCAAGATGCGTATTTAAAGCTCGTGGTTCACATCCTTTAATATCAATTTTTTTCTTTCTTTTTGTTCAGAGAAAAGCGGGGATTGGACGAAAACAAACCTTCAGCAGTTTGACGAGAACACAGCTTGAAGATCAGGTGAGTAGAGTGACAAAATCAGGACATCACCAATTACATGGAGTAAGGAAGTTAACTTTACTTAGCTGAGAAATCAGTGAATGAGTTGCCAGTAATCGGATACCCGTGTTTGTGCAAAGAACTCTGGGATCACCAGGGGGCAAACATTGCAAGTCGCTAGAAGTTTTTTCCTTCAAAACAGTCCAAAAAAGAGATTTCAAATTCCGTTGAGCAGAAAAATGCAAGTATCGCTGATTACAGGGAGCAAGGCTGTTAACTTTACTAAGCCGAGGAATCAATTGCAGTTAATTATTTTCGGAAAATAGAGGCAAATCTCTTTCCAGTCAGTCGATCTAAATGCTTAGACGTTTGAACGTTTGAGCACTTAGATAAATCGCTGGAAGGAAATGTATGGCGAAAAGTTCTTTCAATGCCCAAAAACATGGTTTTGGGGAGATATCAATGCCTTTTCGCCATTGTTTTATCGCGAATGGATTTTGGCAATGTTGATACATGGAAAATGTAACTTTTTGTTTGAATAACCGTGAAATAAGTGATAAAATTTACCAATAAACTCCCTTTTGCCTGCATGAGGTCTACTGTGAAATACATTGAAGAGAATATTGAAAATTTCGATACACACCTGATCTCGAGAGGCTTCCCAGAGCAATGGTAGAAAAGAAACTCTGAGAAGTTAAATATAAAGACAGAAAAGAAGCTCTAAAACAGAAATCGAAAATTGCAGAAGGAACTACTACCCTTTATTGGGTAATTTCACTCAACCATCAATACCAAACTTTGGAAAGCATAATCACGCATAAATGGCACTTTTAAATACAAATACTCCGAGATATATTCAAGCAGCCATCCTTGATCTGTTATAGAAAAGGAAAATCACTGAAATACACGCTTGTAAAAGCAAAACAAAGGTTTTGAGCAACACAATAGCCACACAGCACGAGTTGCGTGGACTCATTTGCCATTAAATCAATCCCAGACAGTACAATGATCACCACCAGGCTTATTTCCAGTATTATTTTTATGACTGAGCTTTCAAATAAGTAGCCTGTACACAACTTAAAAAGCTTTACTGGGTTATTTCCTCTCGATTTATACCTAATTAATTTTGTAGTATTTTCAGACCATTACGCGATATAAATTTCACAATAAACCTCTCGCAAGCAACGGAGTTCATCAGTAGATTTTGTCACATATTTCACAGTTATTCAAACAAAAACTTACACATTCCACATATCAAAATTTCCCAAATCCATTCGCGATGAAAACGATGGCAAAAAAGCGTTGATCTCCCTCAAAAATCGTTTTCTTGTACCTGATTACATGGAGTAAGAACGTTAACTTTACTTGGCCGAGAAATCAATAGCAGATCATTTTCAGAAAATATAGGCAAATTTCTCCCCTACTATACATTCGAGTTGACGTATAGAACAGGGCTGTCTAAGAGATTTATCAGACTTGATTGCACCTATTTTTTACCAGTTTACTGTAGGTTGATATTTTTAAACTTTTTTATTGTAAATTTCAAAGTTATTGTTCCTGAAAAGTGCCAATGAGGTGGTTCAATAAAGTATGCATGAATCTACCCTAATATCTAAGAAAAGCACCTTGGATTGGACAAAAACAACAACAATTTATTGAAGTATTCCCATAACAACACATGGCATTACCTATTTAAACTAACGAAAATATAAAAACGAAACTAATTTTACAAACGAAATTTCTTGTCAAAGGGACATTGCTTGGAAAATACAAGCAGAAGTTGATTGATATACAGTACAATCAATGTGCCGTTTTAAGAGGAACAATACTTCTGCATTAATATCTAACTCATTAAAAAGACTATATTTGTCTGTTATTTCATCAAAGACTTTAAACATAACCTATCATATAACCAGCATAACAGAAAAGAAAGCATATTTATTTTCAACCTCATTTAAGAGCCAGTGCCCATAACTATGGACCAAACAATGGCACAAGTCGAAAAATCGATTTTGCTCATTTTTTGCCCATAGATTGGCCCTAGCTAGTAAACAAACGGACCATAGTTAGTTTGTGCTAATGCAACCTTTTTTGGGAGAAATTTGCAAAAAACGATTTCTCCCCAATTGAGCTTAAAATCTACTTCCTGTTATGTTAAATTTTCTGAAAATTTGATTGCTTTGCGCGTCGCACAACAGCTACTTGAGAATCTTTCAATGATCTTTATATTCAGCTCAGGTCTTCATGGTATGACTGAGCGAAAAATAAAATAAATCGAGGTTTCGTTTGAGCCCAAAATGAGATCGAACAGAAACGCAAAATATTACAATGTGTTGCAAACGAATTATAGCACTAAAATATCGCCATATTTTTCTATGGGCTATACCTTTAAATGCCGTAAAAACACTTTCTACGGGTTAACTATACACCCACCTGTTTGAAAATCAAAAAACATCTCTGGGCAAATGGTTTTAAGTCGCCCGCCTTGGCTGTGCTTCTCATAAATTTTTCCCTGAACCGCCGTGGGAATGTGAAGAATTGCGTGATGCAGGCGGTCACCCTGAATACATAATTCGTTTCCAAGAAACCGCAGATGGCTATCTCAGAACATTTGGGTGAAGAAAGAAAAACATAATGGACCCCTTTTAACTTAAATATTTGAAAGGCATCACTTTGAAATTCCGTTAATTAAAAACGCCAATTAAAAGCAATTTACTTGGAGTTCGGGTGTTACTGCTATGTCGTTTTAAGCTGTCGTTCTTTCTTTGATCATTTTAATTACAAGAATGAGTTCTAGAGCGAAAATCGTTCTAAGTTCATTTGTTAAGCATAATGACAAGTTGATATTGTTGGTTTGTAGCCTTACGTGATCTAAAGGAACGCTACAGTGATTAAATTTGCATTTGTTGATTTCGACGGATCGATTTTCGGTTAAACCTTTTTATTTGTACCAGTACATGTAGTGCCTTTTCTCCTTCTAAAAAGTCGGAAAAAGCAAACTAAACAAAT
The DNA here is from genome assembly GCF_042242905.1 of Orbicella faveolata. Lineage (NCBI taxonomy): Eukaryota > Metazoa > Cnidaria > Anthozoa > Scleractinia > Merulinidae > Orbicella > Orbicella faveolata. The sequence continues at coordinate 32,066,796 of NW_028301576.1, forward strand.
CCTAAAAGTTTAAATCATAAATAAGAGGCATCAACAGTGCGAGTGTCTCGGTAAGCTGTTAATTTGAACAATTACTGTGCTGGACGGATTGCTTTACAGGTTACCCACGTACATATAGCTCATTGTGCGCGAATGTTTCTTTTCAAACAACTGAAATGCTCCATAATATTATCTTGACAGATTATTTTTTTCTTCAGTCTTAAAACTTAAGGTTAGAGTTGGGCTAAACCCTAAACTGTTTTGGCGGCCAACCTATTTTTGGCTAATTGCTTAATGAAATTATATATTTCATTGAAATTCGCTCTTCCGTGGCCGACTTCCGCGAACAAAGGAGATGAATGTTCGCTGTTCATTTAAGACTAGAGTCCTGGTCAAAAGTGTTGGGACAGTTCACGGCAGATGACTTCACAGGCGGCCTCTCTTAAGACCAAAATCACGCAAGCCCGCCTACCCCTCTCCCCCCCCCTGTCAATGTTGATAAAAATCTTGAAGAAAAAAAAAACCTTGACGATAGCTTCAGAATAGCCATGTTTCAAGAATTGTTCGCCTCCTAGAACAGTATTCTCCAAATAAAGAGACGATAAGATAGATATTCACGTCTTATTCCCATAATAACGATTTTTTAGCAATCACGCTCGGTTCCAACACAACTGTCTAACCACTTTCTATTGTCCCTTTTTCCTTTTTTCCCACGTCCGATCTAGT
>NW_028301576.1:32070000-32097500 GCF_042242905.1 Orbicella faveolata
TGCCATGGAGAGTGGAGGCCTCAAGGTTGTTTTGCTTGGGGATGTAAGCTTTGTGAAAGTGATCCATGAGATAGCGATGGCAATGGTTGGACACAAGTGACAAAAACACAATGAATGTTTCTCGGCACCATGCTGAGCATGGGTATTAAAAAAGATCTTCCTGTCCAAACTGGTTTTTTTTTTTTCGGCTCGAGGGCTCGAGATGATAGCTGTAAGCTGAGCTGTAAAATGAGACTGGAGCGACCATGTGTGAGTGAAGACGTACGCGTTTCACTCCCGTACTGTTTTGGTCCAAATTTTAAAATTCCATGTCCATGTGCTTAATCTATGGCCCAATGCTATACACACAAAACGAGATTGAGTTTTGATAGCGATATTTCCCCTCCAGAAGGGAAAAAGATCTGCGAGATCCCACATTCAGACCCAAATATAAACTCAGTAAGTGACGGAGGCAACAACGATCAATTGCTGAAAGTGCTGAACATGACAGAAAGGATTGCCTCACAACTCAAAATGATCTGCCAAATAGTTGCAAGCACTGAGAACAGACTACAGACTTGAACGTATATTTGAGCGTTTTTCTGATTTAGAAAGGTCAGTTAACAGCTTTCCCACTGAATTGAACATGCTTAGTAAGAAGTTGAGAAAGATCGAAGAGAAGAGTTTTTCGCTATTTTCACTTATTGCGATAGAGCTCAAGTTGTTCTTGATGCAAAGTTGAACAATTTTTTGCATCAGACCTGTCTGGTTTTCATCAGCCATCTCATTAGAGTCATAGAGATTGTCAAGCAGTACTATTTTCTGGCATACTTTGAAGATGAATCCAGAATTTTTGTTATGGAAGTTTCAACGGCCAATTATATAGGCAGTCTAACAAGTTATTTTCTGGTTGCAACATTTAGTGCATTGTTTACTTATCCCAAGAAATTGTTTCCAAAAAATATGTTTTTTCAATATGGGTCTGCTACAGAAAGGGGGTTGGTTCTTGAACGTGGAAATCTCACTGTTTGGCGGCAAGCTGTTATTTTTTAAATGTTGTAAAAGAATTGATCGAGTGAAGCAATTTAACCAGCATCTGAGAATTCTTGTTTCGATGGTGAATGAGGATTTTTATTTCCATTGTCTATCTTTTGTCAGAGTAAGGGCCGGGTAGCACTAAAGCCAATTTTGTTTGTTTAAAATATTTCCAATTTTTGGGGAGGACAAAAATTGGCAAAAATTTTGCATGTTCCAAATTTTTGCGGTGGTCGCATTGGACCAACATGTTTTAACCAAAACTTTGCTGATTCACATATACGTCACAAGATCTACAGACAACAAAACATCTCGCACGTTAATTGTGCAAGAATGGATCGTCACAAACATATGATTATTTTTGCAGCTTTCAGACCTTTGTTGAATTTTGTTTTAGTCTCAACAAAACGTAGCATTTTTAGTATTGTTGGTGCACTATTAGGAGGCTTTTCAACGGTTAGTGTCTGCTATTAGAAGACGTAGGGTTCGCTTGAAAAGACGTCGTTTACGAAACCGTCCTTGGTCGTGGATTTTACCGCATCCGGCAGAGTCATGGTTTGAAATACATTTCTACAATAGAAACATTCCAGAAGATTACTTTCGACGCCAGCTGAGAATGAAGGGAGGGACCTTTCAAGCCCTGGTTGGCATCCTGACGCCGTGGTTAACCAGAGAGAATAAGCGATTGAGGGACTGCATTCCACCGGAAAAAGTTTTCGCCCTAGGAATATATAGGCTTGCACACGACAATTCATACATGAGCATCTGACCTGTATTTAATGTTGGCAAATCCACTGTAATCGAGGCCGTCCAAGATGTTGTGGCAGCTTTGTTTAAACTGAAAGATGAATATATACATTTCCCAGAAACAGTGGCAGAAACCAGCCTCTATAGGAACATTTAAAGACTTATCTCGACTGCCAAACATTGTTGGAGCGATTGATGGCACCCATATACCGATAAATGCACCACACGAGAAAGCAGTCGATTACTTTAGTCACTATCGACATCACAACTTTGGCATTCAGGCAGTAGCTGATGGGGACTTGCTCTTTTTAGATTTTTCCGCTGGATATCCAGGAAGTATGCATGACGCTCGCATATTAAGGAACAGTTTATATCACAAAGCTGAGCAAGGAGACATTCTCACTGGCCCCATCGTAAATGTTAACCACCACGAGATTGGCCCATATTTAGTAGGTGACAGTGCTTACCCGATATCACCATGGCTTCAAAGGCCATTCCCAAAGGCTACGAGAGACAAGAGCGAAATACAATTTAACCCTGAACTATCAAGTGCAAGGGTCAAAATAGAGTGCACTTTTCGAGGCCTTAAGTCACGGTGGAGAATTTTACAAAAGCGCCTTGATAGTGACATTAAATTCTCTGTTCCTATCGCTGTTGCATGTGCTGTCCTACACAATGTCTGTATAAAAATAGAGGACGATTGTGATGACGACGGCAATCCAGATCACCACTGCCGTGATGACAACAATGGAGATGTTGTTAGGGATGGACAAGAGATAAGAGACATCCTTAAGGAATTTCTCTAACTTTATTTTGAGTACATTATATCTTTCGCGTTACCGTGCTTATATCGTTTCAGTTTTTCATTTACCATTAACATCTCTTGATTTCAAATGTTAAATCGTAATCATGATTTAAATTTGCTTGCTGAACTTTTATTGTAATGTGTACAACATAACTTGGAATTGCGTTACATGCACTGGGTCACGCAATATTGTATATACATCGCAAAATTCTCTAAAATTGCATAGAATAAGTGTTATGTTATCGAACAGGAACACTTCAAACACAGTCAATTGAACTTTTATCATATTGTGCTCAGTACAATATACACATAACTTCGAAATTGCGTTACATGTATTAGGTCACGCAATATTGCACATACATCGTAAAATTCATGATCTAAATTGCTTAAAATATGATGTTATAATATCGAACAGGAACATTTCAAACGCAGTCAATTTCTGACTAGAAAAATGTGTTAATGTCAAATGCATTTAACCGTTCATTTGGGAGAAGACGATTCAGTGTTCTTGCTCATAAACTGGGTCATAGCCCCAATAAATTGACCCATCATGGCCATCTGTTGTTTTTGGGTTTCTGAGGTTTCCATAAAGTTACTTAAATTTTCTCCGCATTTTTTGATGGCATCCATACTTTCACACAATTCTCTTCTTTCCTCCTCTTCTCCTTCTTCGACGGCTGCACGATTCCTTTTCCTCGACTGTTTAGATTGCTTCTTCCTATCGGTCCTTGCATCACACGCATCTTGTTTCTTTGAGTCCCCTTGACTTTGCTTATTCTTGTCGGACTGGGCATCTAAATCGTCCAAACCAGCTGGGGAGTCAACACTGCTGCTGTGTGATGTCTTCAGTAGACTTGAACTTCCACTGGTGCCTGCTTCGGACATGTTTTGTAATGTAACGATATCTCGACACCCCAAGATAGCGTCAATCTCGTTGTAAAATATGCTTTGCCTTCTTGTGCCCCCAGTCTGTTTCCGGTTCCACTCCTTCGGCTCTTTATATTTCTCAATTAGGTATTTAATTTTCTTCATACACTTTTCTATGCTCTTGTTGGACTCTAGACAAGAGTTTAACTCTTCCGCGATTTTCCTCCATGCGGTTCTTGCCTCTCTGCTTTCTACCAATTCGTGGTTTTTGGCCCATAATTGGACCAGCAGTTTTTGCTCTGCTTGTGATCACGTCTTGTACTTTACTTTCTTTTTTCCTTTGTTGTCATTTGTGTTGTTGCTTCCACTACTTTGACTGCTTTCCACACTTGGAATCGAACCGAGCGAAGGAGACTGTCTTGCTTCCATGCTTGCAAGGGACGGAGATTGTCTTGCTTCCATGCTTGCAAGGGACGGAGATTGCCTTGCCGCCATCTCTTCACCATTGAATTGGTGCTGGTAGCTGGATCCAGGGTAGGAGTCATAGGCATTTGGAAAAAAAATGCTGCTCATATTCATTGTTGCCATTATAGAAACCGTAGAAAGAAAGGGCCAGATGGACCGGGTAAAAAATAATTTTGTCCCACCATCGTACGTGCTGACCGAACAAAGTTATTTTTCCCACTGTAACTTTATCCAGGCATGTTTTAAGAAAAATAACAGTTTTACCAGACACATTTGAAGAAATATGACAGCTTAACGGCTAAAAAAACAAGATTGTTTGCTTTGCCAAAATTTGGAAGCCTCCGAGGCAGCACTTTGGCTTCTTTGAAGATTGGCAAAATTTAGGCAATCCGCAAAAAATTGGCGAGTTTTTGAAACTGGGGGTCACACTTATTTTCTGCTACTTGAAGACAGATTTATTACTTATGCAAACAAAATTGGCTCAGATTGACTCTAGTGCGACCCAGGCCTAAAGCGCAGATTGGGCAGGAAGATACTTAAACCTCAAGACGGACATTGAACTCTTTGCTGGAAGACTCGGTGAGTTGTGTGTTCACACTAATTCTGAATTCAAGTGAAAATATGAAAGATCATATATGTTTCAGGAAATGAAAGATGGCATATGAAAGATCATTTACTGTTTCGGAATTAGATGATATCAAAAGGACAACTGATCTGAACTTTCGCTAGTGGGTCTGATTTGAAAGGCTTCAGTGTTCAATATATAAATCTGTCTACATCCGTGTTACTAGTTGTAGATTATTTTTCACTTGCTTGATAAAATGATGTGAAGAGAAATACGATGTTCTTCACTCTTTAGCCTAAGCATTAGGGCAGCTCTTACTATTAAGTGCTATTGTGAATTTGTTTTTCTTGGTTATTATTAGATAGACAAAAGTTCCCCTCTTACTGGTGGTGATAAACAAGATGATGACTCCCTTTTCCCAGTTTCCGATGACCAAGGATGGACATATCACGCTTTCATTGAAGTATGTGACAAAATGTTTACTGCGTTCCAAGAAAAATGATTAAATCCCGCATGCAAAGCTTGGGATTGACTCTTGTCCAGTGCCGTGGGGACATTCAGGACATTGTTAAAAGAGCAAGGCCCCAGTTAGCTAGTTTTAGGGTAATTTCCCTTATATCTAAAAGAGACGTGAACATTCTCCAAGCTTATCACAAATCGCCCATGCAAAATGAAAGGCAGCTAAGTAGAAAGCGCACTGGCGTCAGCGATAGTGCTTTCTCCAAAGTCGAGAGGTGTTTCAGTCGAGAGACCAGTTTCAAATCATCAGCTCTATCCTATGACAGTGGCATTAATTGAAGAAGTCCAGTAGCAACAACTTCCAATTTTTCCATTGACCATATCTTACAAACTGGTGGGACCGCCACCAAGAGCTCCTTGATTCACGAGGCCACACCCAGGGAGGAAAGCTCACGTGAAGATGAATGCAACAGCACTGACTTCCAATCAATGGAGGAAGACTCATTAACCTTGGACAGTTCCAACAAATCGAATTGCAAAGACTGCCTTCAGCAAGATGATAGTGTAATCACTCTGATGTTAAAGAAACAAAAACTCAATATTTCTGCATTCTAAGATGTCATAGCTTCTTCAGTTCACGAGATGCAAGTGCTCTATCTTGCCGAGTTCAATCACAGAAGGCAGTCACCGAGAATGGCAGAAAGTATATGGCAGACACGTGGAGAGGCTAGTAAAATTCCTGGCTCACTGTGAGACCAACTTAGAACTGAATCCCGCCTTGTCTCTCATTGATGAATTCACCTTAGTGGAGAGATTCGTGAATTACCTCAAGGAAGACCAACGTGTTAAGAACTCTACGGCCTCTAGGTATCTTCACAGTCTGATAATCACGGCAAAGTTTATTCATGCAGACCAAGGTCGAAGAGACTACGAGCAAGTGGAAAGCATCTCTGATCTTCGCTCACTGTAGAATCAACCGGAAAAGGCACAGCGTCTTACGAAGAGCGTGCCATCTGTGACACTGCTATGGCCACAATTTCAGGAAGTCATTCAAAGCCTCCACTGTAGGTACGAGGAGACCTAGAGTGGTCAGAGCAAGGTTACACGCGAATTTCACGATGCTCCTTCTTTTCGCTGTGAACCCTGGCCAAGCCAAAGAGCTGAGGACCCTACGTCTGTCAACAAAAGAACTAGCAGAGCAAGAAATTCACAAATTGGCCAAGAGTTTTCCAGAGGGAGACAATGCAATAATCTTTTCGAGCGAGGGACCTGTCTGGCTAATAGAGCATGGCTATAAAAACCACATCAAAATACGGTCCTAATGTTGTTCCATTTGACACTGCCGAGTATCAATTTGTCACCTTCCACCTCAAAGAGTACAAGGGCATCTCAAGACCGCGCCTCCTATCTGAAGAAAACATGACTACTTCTTTTTCAACAAGCGCGGCACTCAATTCAAGACAGCTGGTTTCTTTTCACACTACCTGTCACTAGTTTTTCAAGAACACCTAGGTTTTCCTTGTGCCATCAACGAAGACACGCCCTGATGGAACACTTCTGTTCTTCTCCAGAAAGTTCTGATGTAAGGCTAGCCGAGTCCCTAGGAAGTGTTTGCAAGCACAGTTTGAGAATGCAGATAAGCATTTACGATCGACGGATGGAGTCTGAACGCAGATCACAAGCATTAAGCTACCTTAATAGATCTGCTGTCAATTTTATCCTAGACGAAGCTCTAGCTCCATGTTCCCCGACAGATGACAGTGATCGGGAAACAGAGGATTTGCCCTCCCTGGGGGAAATGTGCGCTTGTGCCTTTCGATGCAACTCAGGAAAATCCCACCCTGTTCTTAGCCAAGGTTCTTAAATACTCAGTGGACAGGAGGTCCGCTTGACTAGCTTGGTTGACAGAAGTCGAAACATGCCCAACCTACTACGAATTCCAAGCAGGGACAGACGTGTGGGAGGAAAAGACCAGTTCTCTGATCTACCCCATACATGTCGTTTTCCATCAACTTGACGGAACTTACGAGCTTTGAAAACCAAAGAAACGACTGTGCTCTATGATAAAAAGTAAATAGCTCAAACATCAATACTGAAACGCCTCACGATACTGAAATGCCTCACTTAGATCCAGCTCTTTGGTAACATCTCTTTAATAACAATAGATGGCCTCGCAATCTTTCAAGCTCAAGTACAACAGAATTGTCAGCCTTTCAGATTTTGAAAATGTCCCCAGATCATAGAAAGATTGAAGTATTGCTAGGATGCTCAGTGGTTGTTCTGTTCAGCATAAAACACAAAGACGACAGGTATAAGGAAAACCTCACTGCAGTTATTGGAAGTCTAATATTTTCCGGTATACATGCGTCCACGTCAAAATATCATCAGCTGTCTTTCAAGGCCCAAGGACAGTTGTGTTAGGCAAACAAAAAAAGGGACAACTCTGTTGCATTTGACCGAGATACAATATATTATACGTTTTACACTCAACAACGATTTGGACAATGGGAGAAAACGTTGCCTTTGATTCGGGCAAAGTATTTCCAAAACAGTATGTTTTTCCCCAGCGGTAAGGCTCATTGTCATGTTTAGGAGTTTAAGGGCAATTTGTGCAGCAAATAACATAGCTAGTGAACCCTTGACCAACATAAACTCCTTTAGATGGTGCTTGCTTTCTGAAAACCGATCGCATCCATAGTGGTGTTTGGGTCAAAGGTGTACTTTGCTTAATGTTCGATTTAATGGGGAATTGCTTCAGGAATTTGGAATCACTATATTGTTTTGATTGTGTTGGTCAAGGACTAACTTTTAAGACTAAGAAATGGGTACCAATCTCCCAGTAAGAGTAGGCGTTGTCCAAGTTGTCCTTGTATATAGTTTTATTTGGTTCCTGTTGCGTTTGGATTGGCAAATATAACAGAGTGTTTGTTAAGTGCAGTAAGTTAAAATTTTCGCGATTTCAATCTCCCAGTAAGAGTAAGAGTTGTCCAATTGTCAGGAGGCAGCGTGGCTGAGTGGTTAGAGCAACTAATTTGCAATCCATAGGTCACGGGTTCAAATCCCGTTCTGACCGCTAGCTGATCTTGTTCTTGGTAGCCACGAGTTCAACTTCTCAACTACACTTGTAAATAGCCAACTGGTCTGCCTCCTGCCAGTTGGGATTCTTAACCTAGTTATGTTTATTTGAATATTTATTTATCATTGTTTGTTAACATTGGTCCTGAAAAGCCCCAATGGGGAGTGGCCAATTACATATACATTTACATATACAATTCAGCCTTGTCTATATAGTTTTATATGGTCAATGTTGCATTTAGATTGGCAAATACTACAGAGTGTTTGTTAAGTGCAGAGATTTAAAATTTTTGTGATTTCAGTGTCTTTGAAGTTCTATGAAGCCAGTCAGGTTAATGTTCTTTTTTTTGGTCATATAAGACAGAACAGAGCAGATAAATAAAAGATTTATCAATTACCAGAAGATACATTTCTGTCTTTTGTCAAGAGTTTTATTGCGAATTTAGCAAGTCAAATGTGTGACATTTATAAGACAAAACATGACCAGTGAAGACTGATTAGATTGTTAGATTGTCGATTGCAACTAAATAGTTTTGGTTGCATTCAGTTGCGCTAGTCTTGATTGAAGTTTTTTGTGTGGTTGATCCCAGCGCACGTTTTTTTTGACAGTTCAATCACCAGGATTAGCGTGGATTTCAGTCACAACACCTTTAAAGATTCCTATCCCTTTTTCTGGTTAAGTAGACAGTAACAAAGTTCCAAAATGGCTTTTCCCTGTTTTCTGTAAATTAAACTAGACGCATAACTGCGTGTACTCGGGTTTCTCTTATGATTCAACTCCTAAAAACACAACTTGCCTTGTACAGCATATTGCCATGCTAAGATTTCACTGGTTTATCTATGTCATCAAGTGGACATCATTGTGACATCCCATTCGAGATTTGAGCATTCAACTTTCCGTGACCAGTTTTTTCCCCCTTGATCTAACAACGAAATTCCTTGGTTCTTTTTTCTCGCATATTACCAATTTGACGTGAAGACTCTTTCGTGCTTATGTTTTGCTCGATACTTTTGTAGTATCATCTTGTTTATCTCTGCGTGGGTTCAAACATGACTACTTAGTCCATACATGATCACACTGTTTGACTTAGACATAAAACATGCCTTTCAGTTTATGTTCTATGTTCAGGTGAAGCAAAGCTTTTAAGCCAATCAGAGAGAACACACTTATATATATTTACATATTTTAAAGCAAAATTATGAACCTCCAAAGCTCAAGGAAACTTGTGAACTTCATGCCATTTCAAAACGCCAAATTTTTCACGACCTCTAAAAACACCCTAGCGAATTTGTTTTCTACCAATTTACTTTTTTCCCTCGGTTTCAGGACACAAAGCGCTATAAAAACATGTTTGTGTTTTGCCACAGTTAATTCTAGCGAAAATTTACAGAACATTTTCAAATAAGGAGTGATGGTACAAAAATCGTTCTCAGATAAAAATGTTTGAAAGAGGTCGTGAAAAATTAGACAATCCATTTAACAGTCAAACCTCTCTACAACGGCTACCTTAGGGAAAAAAAGGGGCCGTTATGGGGAGGTAGGGGTGTGATGGCACCTGTTTTTACAGGGGATACAACATTTGTATATTTAACACAATGCTTATATTAGCATCAAAATACCTAAAACAGTCAAAATATATCAATAAAACAGAAGCCAAACAGAAACAGAGACCAACGATGCACAGTGCAAATCAAGGTTCCTGATAGTTTACAATATAAAATGGGTTTTTGTATACACCATTCGTCAGTCGTTGATTAACTGGCCCTTGTGGAGAGGTTATTTTGGCAATTAGTGGCCATTGCTGTTATGAAGAGGTGGCCATTGTAGAGAGGTGAGGAGTAAATTTATGGGTCGTCCGCCGAGATGAAAAAAATGGCCACTGTAGAAAGGTGGCCGTTGTAGGGAGGAGGTCATTGGCGGAGGTTGGACTGTATTTGAAAACTCGGTACAGGGTGATAGCCACCAGCTTTATAAGCTTTAATTTGTATATTCAGTTTAAACTGGACACGCAACATCGCTTGGATGTGAGACACCTCTAAAGGTATACAATAACCTTAAACAAGAAACCCTGTGGGCATGGATCTCTCTCAATTTACAACACAGACTAACATCACTTACACAGACAAGCAGAAACTACCGTAAAAACCAACGTTTCAGTGTCTCCATGATCATGACGCCATTGTCAAGGTACTGAAAAGTAAAGAACACAAATGCAATACAATAACAATACCAAAATTACTTACAATACCATTATTACTTATGATACCAATATTTAAGAAATAGAAAACATGTACCGTGTTTCTATCGAATTTTAGTAGAAATCTACTAGCGTTCTACCATGAATCTTGTTCTCGATTGGCTACACTACTCACTATCTATTGCGATAGATAGTGAGTAGCGTAGCAGTGTGCCCTTGTTAACAAAATGAGGTTCGCTTCTTGGCGTTTTGGAGGTTTCTGTGAATGACTGGTAGATCTATTCTAAAACAATTAGATTAGCTCTCGATTTCTATGCATGATAGCCGACTCAGGCTGTGCCCTCATCGACTATCATGCGATAGAAATCTCGAGCTCGTAATCTAATTGCATAATAAAAACACGATTATTAACCAATCAGCACGCATATTTTCTCAGGGCCGTTTTCTAAAATGTTACATTGCAACATAGCATGCGCTTGTCCTACTTAATTCCTATTGAGCCATCATGAACGAAATCTCTATATACGTACAGCCATGTGTATAAAACATGACGTGTGCAGTTCAAATTAACTGCAAAATTTCCGTTGAGTTTGGTGCAAGTTCCTTTTATTTAAGTTTCGGAAATGTCACGATTATTCTGAACATTCCATCCCTACTTCGAGCCTTTGACTTTTGCCAAGCTAAAATGTTTACTTAAACTTGAGTATTTTGACTTTCTTTGTCTACAACTTATTGAGTATTTTTAACTTTGTTTGGCTGTATTTTATTACAATCAATTCAAAAAATCGAAATTTTCATTGAACATAAGCCTTTTTGTTCAACTGTTGCTCAACTGATTGTGGTGTGTTAGCATCCTAATGGCCTTTGTTTTCCTTCACCGTGTATTGTAAGAACCTTGTAGTTAATCACAGATAAAGCATGTTTTAGCGCCCAAGTTTTTGTCACCATGTTATAAAAGAATTGGTTTATGCTTTTAGTTGTGCGTATATCGAGTTATGGATGCACTTCGCAAGTTTGTAGACTCTTAAGCTTCTTTTATGCTCTCGAAGCTTCCCACGTGCATTTAAAACTCAATATACGCGAGCTAAGCATGAACCAATTCTTTAGAATATGATGCTTCTTTTCGTCGCCGTTTTCAAAAGCCTTTGTTTTCAGATGTCCACACTACAAACGAAACATTTTCAAAATGCTCCACTTTCGAAACCATTTCTGAAAGCCTCTGTTTTCATCGGCATTTTGGGGCATTTTACTAAGGATGATAGGCGAAACTGCATCAAAAACTTATGCGTTTTCATACTAAACTGTATCAGTGTGGTAAGGGAATTAGGCCCTGTCCACACCACGCTAAAGGAATTTCAAAATTTTATTTATTGTTTAGTTTTTACCATTTATAAATATAAAAATTTCCCATCACTGTAATTATAGGCAAGGAAGCCCAGAGAAGCCAATAAGGCTTATGGAAAGGGTTACCTAAAGACTTAATTCTTAGCAAGAGAAAAAAAATGCTGTCATTGGCACAAAACTGAGCTTTCACTCTGAAAATGCATTTAAGTTCTAAATAAATAAATAACTTAATTAGCATGTCAAAATTCTAGCTCACTTTAAAACAGTAAACTAATTGGGGACACATATTAGTAAGAATTACAGAATTCCAGTCGCCAAAAGACAAGTTAATTACAACATAAAAGACAACTATTTGCAATTTTCGCTTATAAGTTAACCTGTACTAATAAAAATGATTAAAATTCCAATCATTTAAAATTGTTTCTAACCTACAAGGCAAGGTTATTTAGAACATGAAAAAACAACTGCTTCAGCTTGGTCAAGTTTAGCCTGCAAACGTACTTGGTTCCGCCAAAAAATAACGTCTGTGAACCCAAGCAAGAAAACAATTTCTGTGACGTAGGAATTCTAAGCTAATCACAGTTTAGCTCAAATAACCCCAGAACTACTGTGCAAGGTATTCGCTGCGAGGAGCACTCGAGTTTCATTCTATCATGGAATCTGATTGGCCAAGGAGAAACAAAAGGCATTACATCACAGAATATCGTTTCCTGGCTCAGGTTCGCAGACGTTATTATTCGGCAGAACCAAGTGACAGCCGGAAATACGTCTGCGTTCGCAGGCTAGGTCAGGTTCAGTGTTCTTTAATAGCCAAATTTTAAATTTGTTAAGGCTTCCGACTTTCTAAGGTCTTCACTCAGCTTTGCCCACGGTTTAGGCCCTAGATAGTTTAGGCTGTGTTTGCCATGAGTTACCGTGTTGAAAAAGGTAAAGTCAGTGTTTCTCAGAGCATAGCGGCTTATATTTTTGTTTAGCTATGTAGGAAGGAGAGACAATGTTTTTGACTTTATGCATAATTATGGCGATTTCCTTAAGTCAACGGTTGTGTTGGGTAGATAGTTTGGTCATTTACAAATAGTTCCTCATATGTAGCGCTCCTGCTGCAATAAACTGCACGCATAGGTAGATCTCAAATTTGGCTTTTGTCCAGACTATCCCAGAGAATTTTGAAAATGCAACAACCAAAAAGTCTGGATTTGTGTTAGAGTAAGACTCCGGCAAGAAACTCGCATTATGGTGATGTCATAGTTTTTGAAAAGCTTCGTTTTCAAAATTTTTTCTGTCCAGACTAGAGAAAAAAGCTGGCATTTTCAAATTCCTCTGGTTGGAAGAATGTTTGTGAAAAGCTCCGTTTTCGTGGCCAATGAAATTACTCACTTTCTTGCTATATCTCACTTACTTATAATATCATAATTATGCTAACATTTCTTTGTGAAAGTAACATAACTAAATATTACTGTGAAATTCAGAAAACTGTCAACACCAGAAATGTTGTTGGAAAAAGCCAATTAGGTGCGAGAACACTGCAAGCAGAAATGGTAACTAAGTTTGTGGTTTCTGAGGTTTCCTCGCATGTCATGAATTTTATTGTGATTGATCAGTACATAATTGACTTGTCAGAATCAAATCAAAGTGTTCACGCCTTCACGGCTGTCTGAAATATGAAACAGGCTTTTTATCCATATTTCTATATAGGAAATGAGTGTCGATATTTATTTGTGATCTAGATTTGTCCTATTTAATTCTTTTAATCACAATTAGGACTTCACGCAGACTTCCGTTTCCAAATTCTGTGATTGGCTGAAAAATTTGGAAGAACAATTTCAGGGCTTCAAGTTGCCTCCTTCGAAAATATAGGGCTTAATATAGGGGCTTTTTTACAAAAATACAGGGATAATATAGGGGAATTTTAGAAAATATAGGGGGAATATAGAGATTTTTAAAAAGTATTTTCAACACTTGCCCTATCTGTCTGCATTTTCTACACTCAACAAAACAGAATATTAAACAGCTGATACACTAAAGGATAGTGTTATTCAGAATGCAATAGCCTCCTCTGTTCCAACACCAGAGAGCACGCTGTTGGAAATAATCTCAAACTTTACATTCTTAACACATTCAGTCTTAAATTCATCCAAGCAAACGTTCTTGATCACATCAATCATTTCTTGTAATCTCAACAATGCTACTGAACTCATGCATTACCACCATGCTCTCAAAGTATTCATGGGTACAACATTACTACACTTTAAATGTACATCATATAAATGTCCTCCACACTTAGTCTTTCCTCTTTTTGGTAGATAGATGCTTGGAGTAGTCTTCAAGGAGTCTCTTTGTTTTTGTCAAGCTCAACTCTCTTGTTTGAACACTCTTTGGTTTGCTCCACTGCATATTCCAACTTTTGCTTGGCAACTTTAAGTAGCCCTTGAGCTATTGCAGCCTTGTTGAAGTTTTTGTCCTTAATTGCCTGTGAAAGTCGTTCATTTGCTTCTTTATAGAGTGTTTTAGCAATGTGTAGCTCACTGTCTTTCTGTTTTTCAGCCTTCATCAATTCTTTCTCTCTGTCAGACAAATTTAGTCTTCCTTTTTCCAACTTCTCTACTTCTTTTTCTTTCTGTTTCTCAATTTCCCTCTGCATCTCTTGCTCTGATTCTTCCATTCTCCATTTTTTGCCAGCCCTTCCCTCTCATCAGCAAGCCTCTTTGCATGTGCCTTGTGTGCATCTTTGATGCTTCAAGCAACCCTTTTGTGATCTGAACATTTTGTGGCTCTTCAGACACCTTGACATGATCTTTGACAGTACGTAAACCATTTATTGTCAACTCACCAAGAGAAGTTCTGTCAGGAGTAACTGTCTTCTTGTTTGCAGAACAACTTCGTTCTACATCCGCATTGCCATGAGCTAAACAGAGAAGGCCTTTCACAAGCTTCTGAAGAACGGAATACTTGCATTCTCCCTGCAGAGATTTCTCCTGGAACACATCTGCCCAGTAATGGTCAACTCTTCTTACGGCACTCTCCTCGTCGACTTGCCCAGCCTGGTACACTTTCCACTCATCTGTAACCAAAGCAACTTCTTCTTCTGATAGTGTTGGTATAGCTTGTGCTCCATGCTTGCTATCCCTAAGAACTGGATGTAGGAAAGAGACATCTCTCAAAAGCTTGTTGTCTAATGTTAGATGACCAATCAGATACTTTGTGGTGTCCACATAGAACTGTTTTATTCCTAGAAGAGCTTTCTTCTGTTGGTCATCAGACAGCTTGGACAGAGCTGATCGAGTTTTCTCTCCTACTTCCATCTGTGACATGGAAAGTTGGTTATCTGGCTTGGAATAGTCTATTGCCAGCAGGTGCTTCCCCTCTTTGTCTGCCAGGACTTAGGTCTTGAGAAAGCGACCCATTAGGGACTTCAGTAGTTCACACATTGTATGACGCAGTAGGTGAATCAGTGGCCGTTCACTCTGGAAGAAGCATAGAAACTTCTTAAAGATTGGCTCCACAGACACAAGAAAAGCTTACTGCACTAGGAAGGACTTGTCCTTTAGTTTTCTACTTATGCGATTGTACCGGTCACTCTTCGCCAAGGTCTTTGAAGGCTTCCGTGGCTTGGGCAATTCTTCCAGGAAGTATTTCTTGATCGCTTACCATTTCTTGACAATTCTGTCTAATGCAGGAATAAGTGTGAGCCACCAACATTGTACATGCTGGATAAATAACGCTTCATCAAGGCCAAGATCACTCAATACATGGATGTAATCTTCTCTTCGAGAGGGTGAGCTCTTTAACCAATAGAAAAGATCTATTGCCAGTTCCTCAGAGGCATCTCCATAAGCATTAACACCTGCACGGAAGCATTGTTCACAACATGAATGTTGCAAGGGATAAATGGCAAAAGACCAGGGAGTCCTTCATCTAACAGTGCCTTATTAACTGTACTCCAAATTGTTTTGTTGACATTTGGTCCATTTGATGACAAACTTATTGAGCCTCAGAGAGGCAACTGGCAGCCTGTTTCCTGAAGGATCTCCACAATTTTTGTTGCAACATCATGTCCTTTGGCATGCCCAAAGAAGTGTCTGCAAGAACCTAACACTGACCTCGTTTTTTTCTTCTGACCAGTAGCGCACTAGTATGTCACACTGCTTGTGGCCTTGGGCATTCCCTGTTTCATCATACTGAATGGTGTATCTAAAACCTGATTGTGAAATATCTTGGCACAGTTTTTCTTAAGTATGGGCCTAATCAATCTGATATCATGTAAGACACTTTTGTTCCACTCATTGTAAAGTTATTAGACACATCTCCTGGGAACATCTTTTGGAACAACTGTGGTATACCATCTGATGATGCAAATGCATAGTCACTTGCAGCAGTTTTCATAGCCCACAGAACTTCAGCTCTAGCTACCTTCTTTTGCTGTGACAAATCTTGAATGGGTATACTGAGAGGTCCCTGGTCTTTTCCTTTATTCTCACTACTGGTTGTGGAAAGAACAAAATGTCTTTGAGCTTGAGAAAACTTGGCAGCAGACTATTTCCTGTGCTTTTCACTTTTGGCATGTTGCTGTATTTGGGTCAATCCAGAATTATCAATCGCAAAATCTTTAATGCATAAGGTACAGAAGGCCTTGTGTTTCGAAGTCTTGCACGAAGTACACCAGTCATCTATTCTGTGACCATCTACATCTGTCTGATCCAGCCAGCTAGCTTGAAACTTAGTTGAACCATGTGGCATTATGCTCTGATGTCACACTTCTATACTGCATAAATATTTTACCTGCAGACAGGAAAACACATAATATTTTGTCACACTTTTTTATGCAATGCTGTAAAGCACTAATAATAAGAGGTAGACTGGTTCAATTAAAATTATGCATTGGTAAGATAACATTTTTCAAGGTTGGTGACATGTATGAAATAAACTTAATTGTAGATTTTTCCTATTTAAAAGCCCTACTATTGTGCACACAAAAGTACAAAAGAGCACCAACATGAACTGGTCCCTCAGTTATTCTTCATTGGGACAAGACTTTGAACTCTGAATAGTGATGACAATCCAAAAGTGCTTATAGTGCCAATAGAGGTTGTTAAAAATTCATGTCTGTAATTTTGAAACAACTAAATGAACAAATGACAAATGACGAGCCATTATTCACCAGTTACACTAATTGTACTTACCAGTTTGTTATTTACTTGACCCAGGAAATTACTGTCCCTGTTACATCCACCAGCACAAAGTTGATCACAACCTTAGCAACATTTTTGGGGGGTTTATTCTAAATAATTTTAAATTTTAAAAATAATAGAATTATAGGGATTATAGGGCATTTGTAAACTATATAGGGAAATATAGGAGGACTGAGAAAATATAGCAAATATAGGAAATATAGGGACGCTTGAAGCCCTGCAATTTGTTGTGATCCAATTGGCTGAGACGTGGGTAGAAAGCCAACGGTTGCACTGAAAAGACTGACTTTAAAAAGCTTCCTTTAACAATGGACGAGTACGTTTGATTGCCGAAGACTTTGTTCCCAGAATTTATTGTTCTTTTGAGACAGGTTGAGTCCACAGCGCCTATGTTTTTGGACGATTCCCAGGAGCTTACTGGAAAAGTTTGTGGCACAATTTGCAAAATTAAAACTCAAGTGTGCTCATCAGAATGTGAGATTCCAGGTATGTTTAAATAGCCATTGAATGTTCTGCTTGACTTCCCTCCAGAGTACCTTTTTAATTAGGGACCAGATGTCTAATTTATCCCCAGTTGAAAAGTTTTACTAATTCCTTTTTCCAGATTCTCCAATCACTGACCAACCATCCAGCCCACCAGGTAAGTTTCATTAATGCAGTCTCTAGGTTATGTATACTAATGATTGTCCATACAGATTAAAAATTTTTTTATTCATGTCATATTTAGATACAGATATGCTACCAGCTAGGCAAGTACCCTCTAGGGAGGTACCAGTGTCATCTGTAATTAACAAGACACAAGAGACCGACACAACAGGTTGGTATGAAAAGGGAATTTAGCTCATACTGTCACAGTTGAATAATGTCAGGGGCAGATCTAGGGAAAGGGTGCAGGGAGTGTGCATCCCCTGTGATGAAGCCTTCTCTGTATTTGCTTTTAAAATTTGATTACCTCACCAGTCAGTTATGCCATTCCTTAGTGGTGCACCCCTCCTACGAAAAATCCGGGATCTGCCCCTGAATTTATCCTCAATTTAAAAATTTTCCATTCCTCTTCCCAGGAACCCAAACCAATGACCAGCCCAACAACCCAACAGGTAAGTTTAGATGCAGCTCTGAGTTTTCTCAAAAACAAATGTATGCTAATGCTTGCCCATTGTGATAAGTTAAATTCATGTCACTTTTTGACACATAGTTCCCAAGACAGCTCTGTGTGAGAACAAGCAAAAGGGGGCCTGGGGGTAAAACATTTTTTCTTCATTCACTTCAGTTAATTCAGATACTCTGAGCTCTTAGAATACCATGTAACTCAATTCTGCTTTCCGAGGAATGTTTCATTAAGCTATGCACACTGCTTACTTAATTCAATCAAAGGCTCCTTCGAGCTACCTCATGGTATGTGGTAATTAATCTATGAAGTACTGTCCTTTGCCTCTTTTGAAACTAAGAAGTGTTGCATTTGTAAGGTGTTAAGTTGAAAAGTGCATCATGTTAATAAGCAGCCATTAGTTGAGCATGTTCATAGAAATAAGGTCTTCATCTAATATATATAACATTTTGACAGGAAACACTGGTAATCCTTTTAGTGTCTTTTTCTCTGTCTGGATTATGAACATCAGCAGTGCAAATATTGTTTTGACAATTTGTGAAAATTTCATTAGTTTGCACATCAGCACTGGATGTGTTAGAGTTTTGAACAAACTCACCCCACTCTTCATGGGTTGCGAAGTTATGCCATCTAGCCATGCATTTTGCACTTTTATGCCTTCAGTTTTAAATAATTCACTAGTGTCTACAAAATATTTGGCTGCATCTAATACTTTCTCAGGTCTGACAATCTGAAACTGATAGTGATGCTTGTAACCAAGTCGCCTTTTGAGTTTCATTGGAATGGTCTGTGATTTGCTTCTTGACCTTGGGAGACAATGAACAGTCGAATTTACATCACTTGGCACATTGACAATGTTTCCATGAATAGACAATTGACCAACCCTAGATAGTTCACGGAGTTGCATAAAAGGTATAAGAGGTGATATTAGTCACTCTTCTAGTGATGTGAAATTCAATACATTAGGCTTACAAGGAAAACCCATCTTATTGGCTTTAGAACAGATGGGTAACCTGCCTTGTTTTAGACCTTTTTTATTGCAAGTTAGACAATTGCTTTTTCAGACTTTTTTTAGACTCTTTTTTATTGCAAGTTCTGCAGATCCATTCAGTGTCATTGACACTTTTAAAACCAGTAAGACAGGACTCAACAATGTCTAGTGAACATGCCCTATATTTGTTTGGATCACATTTCACTACAGAGCACTTGAACCACAATTGGTCACAACAAGTGCATACATATTCTAGGCCACATGCACTGTTTTTTTGTAAAACAAATTTATCATAGAAATTGCATCGTACTTGTTTTCTTGTGGCTGCAACTCATGACTGCTACATGTTAGTAGTGATACACCTTCCAGAACCTCAGCCTCTTGTCTTTTTCTTACCAACTGTTTGGTTATTTGCCTTATGTGCTATGGATTATCTGATTTTCGTTTTCTGAAGGAGCACTGCTCAATTTCTCTGGGTTCAATTTTGTTCTTTTAGCAGCCTGGTGTTTCTTGTTCCCAGATGTTTTGCTATTAATGTTGCAGCCTTGTACTCGTCTTTGATTCTCATTTATTCTAAAGTTGTCATCAGCTCTTCTGTCTTTCATGTATTCTCTCATGTATTTTCTTCTGTAAGCTTTACGTTTTTCACTGTTATTAACTGGTTTGTTTTCATTTGCAATTCTTTGTTTGTTTGCTGTTGTCACTTATCTCCATTGTTCTGTTTTCTACTATGGAAACATAATGAAATTCATCTAGGTGTCCAATGTAAATGTTTAGGGCATTTGTAACATTCACTGGTTTAACAACAGTAACTGGAGAAAAAGTTGGATTTGATTCAGCAATATGAATTGATAAATTAAGACAATTGGCAACAGCTTGAATTATGATAGCATCAGCCCATGTTCCTTGGCATGACTTTCTTTCCAAATAACCTTGCCAAGAATGCTCAGTTTTACTCTCTATAAAATTGTTCAGGGTGATTCACTAAATACTGAATGCCCACACTGTGCACATAGAAATGACTATTAGGATTTCCATAGAGTTGATGTGATACAGCCCTAAAAAAGCAATCACCACCTCCTTCAACATCAAGTGCAGTTCTGCCTAACTGAGACAATCTGAATTCTAATAAACAGACAGAATTTGTGGGTGATATAAAAGGTACTGATATGCAACACCGGTACTCATTTGCAGGACCACGATTTGACTCCATATCTCCACTCAATGATATGATTCTGCTCAAAAAATGATACGCTTTCATTTGGAGCTGCCTTAATTTTCTGAAAATATTACCTTCAGCTATCATACAAAACAGAGGCAAGTCTTTGTGCTTTGGAGTCGTTGTTCAAAAAATACACAAAATTAAACTTTGACTAAATACTTTTTTGAGAAAATCATGAATTTTAAACCTCTATATCACTCTAAGAAATGACAACCATGGTATCCACACAACATAGCCTTCAGCTTGGAGGATTTCGTGACATTAATTTCTAATGTATAATTTCACCGACAATTTTTTTTTTCCCTTGCCATTAGAAAGTCTGGTAACCATTTTGTAAGAAATTATGGAGGGTTCTCTTTCACGTGTCATTCTAAACTGAGGATGGGAGACAATGGTAGCTCAGAATTCCATACATTCACATTTTTATCTGCATTTCTGTAGAGACAATTACTTGACAACTGAACTGGTATTTTATTGTGATTTTCAAACTGCTCGGGTATTGTAGGATTGCCTTCGATAATCAATTGCTCCTGACCTTGGTGTATTTCAGGTGGTATTCAGCAGGTAACAGATCATCTGTTTGGCATTTATTTGTTGTTTGATATTTTGTATTTGTTATGGTATTTGTTATTTGGCGTATATTGTATTTAGCATTTGTTTGGCAGTTGTGTTCAATCTCTACAGCTTGTCACAGTTGCGGCATTTAAGTCCCAGCGAGAGGGGAACTTGACGAAAGCTTCATCGATCTCCTTTGTCATGTGACATTTTCCGAACAGCTTCCCAGCGAATTGCAAAATATTAAAAGCGCATTTAATTTTAAATCATACGTCCGCCAAGTATTTTTAGAAAATTCAAAATGCAATACAGTAGAAGGAGGGCAGCTTACCTTTTTCCCCAGACCATAAAGCATTCATTTCAAATATTTCGTTTGTGCATTCTACTCCTCGTCATCCAAATGTATCTTGGAGACATCGTAACTTTTAAGACTTTAAAACCCATTTCTTTCCCTTGAGCTTTCTTGAGCACATTTCCTGTTCGTTTGTGAGGTCTTCAAAAGTGTACTTTGATCAAAGATGGAGCGAAAGGAAAGAAAACTGGCCTTGACAATTTTTGCGCCGGGCTCAACACAACAGACGTCATTTTGTAAACATGTACTGCCACCTGTCCCACCCGCTCCCCCCACGTATATGAACATAAAACAATGACACGACTTTGTGACAAAACCAAACCTAGTATGGGGGACAGGGGGAAACGTGTTTAATTCATGTTTAATGCGGATTTAATGCATAAATTAATTGTCTAACGGGAATGGAGTGACAAATCCAACCATCACTATACCTCATGGTATGAAGTACATACCATGAGGTAAAAAGCAGGTATGCTAATTACCAGTTGAGTCCAACTGTTTCCAAATGATTTCTCTTTTACAAAGTATGACTACACCTCAAGAAATGTCTCCAATCGCAATGGATACGACACCAGGTATGTTAAGAAAACAATACATTTTCTAATGACTTTTCAATGAATTTAATGAGTTATATCCCGGTGAACACAATGAGCCTATGAGCCGTTACAAAATAATAAGTGGCACTTGTACAGATCACTCACATCCTGCAGCTTCAGAAAATATCTATGCACTGGAGGGGGGTTTCAAACCTAAAAATTTGTCATAGTAAGCGTGAGGGGAAACTGTAATTTACAGGGCTTAAGCAAAAAATACTCTGGGAAGGGGTTAAAGGGCTCAAGCAAAAAATACTCTGGGAAGGCTATGGAACTGATATTTTCTTAACACATAATAACTTCAAAGGCCTTAAATATTGATTATGGTCTTGCCAACTTGCTTGGACTGCAGACAGAGCAAGCACTAGCAGAGTGAAAAGGAGGAAACGGAGGGTTCAGAAAAAGATCAAATGTTGTAAGGTAACCTTGCATATTAATCGACTGACTTGATGTACAATGTTAAATTTTTTAAAACGTTTACAACAAAATCCTAAAAGCTAAATACATAAATAATTGCCTGAAATAACACCAAAACAATTTTCCAAGGGAACTCGAGAAAATGAATTTTAAAGTTCAGAGAAATAGTGCAACCACAGGTAAAATTTCATTGTTAGTTTTATATTACCAGTACTTTCAAGTGTTTCTTATGAACGTCAAACTTTGTTTTTGACATTTGGTGTTGTAAGAAATGATTTCTTTTGAGAACATATTCAAAAAAGTCACACACAAGTTTGTAGTATGATGCAAATAATCTTGGTACAAAGTTTTTCTCCACATGTTACTCAAACTTCTGGTGTTCTTAATTCTTTGACATAATGGAGTAAAACAACTACTAATAGGTTATTACAATTCAAACTCAAGCCATGTACAGAATACCGGAGTCTGGGTATGTAAGCGGTCATGATTTATTAATTATTACATGTTGGCTAGCGAGATAAAATGAAACCTCTGAGATGTTTATAAACTTTCAATCTCAAAGGAATCTACACATACACCACCAGCTACCTTGGAAAGTGAATCAGTCCCTCAGGTGAACTTTGCAGAAAACAAAGAATTCAAATATCTGAAGGAGCATTTGGCACCTAATAAAGATCCATCAGTTAAAGCAGCCATTTACATGACATATCTGGCAAATTGTGATTTTAATACCACCATGGCACCCAATTCAATTATTCAGTTTGACAATGATGTGGCAGAACTTCTCTCTACTGAGGACAATCCTGACATGGCAATGCAGGTAAAAAACTTTTCACAATCACAGTGTGTTAAAATAACATTTGCATCATCCTGTTAAGACATTGGCTGGCTCTTTTGTAAATAGCTACTTATTCTCACGGAACCCTAATTGGTAATTTTCCCATAAAGGCATATACAACAATGACAAAAGTATCATGGGCAGTTCCACTTCACCACAGATTGATCAAAGTCTACAGCAGCTCATCAGTATTACATCCCAAAACATTTACATTGAAATTGCCGGTCATCAGCCCTCTTCACAGATTCTAGGGATTTATGAATATTTACATGTTATAACCTAGAATACCTTTTGCCATTGTTCCATACGCTTTGAACTACCTTCTTGAAATGGCTGGATCTGAGGACTTAATTTATGTATGATAATTAAAAACAATAGTATATTTAACATACAATTAAAATTATTGCAGGGCTCATTAGCTCACACCCAATGTGCCTTACAATAATTTTACAAATTCAGAACTGAAACTGTCACTGAAACCATAGATAAGCACCAACCTGATGAGCCACTCGGCTCACATGCAGATAATAGCAAAGTTTGTCTGCTACATATTGATTGTTCCTTATTAAATAATATATAGATTTAGCCAAGCCTAAAAGGGGTGCTCCTGGGCTGTGTTGTTCAAAACCTGATTAAGCTAACCCAGGATAAGTCAGAGATTTGATTTGATTTTTGTAACTTTCCAGTGAGGTTTTCTATTTATATAGTTTGGCCTCCTGTTTTGACTTTGAATAACCTCAAACTACACAAAACACAAGCAGTGAATTAAATATTATGACTGTTACCTGTAAGGTTATTGGAAAATTACATCAAGCCTTGCAGCAGAGGTATCAACTTGCCACACAGCAGGCTTATGCCATAGGCAGATTTCTTACAGAATGCATTGCCCAACACCATAGTGAAAGCATGCCAGATGTTGCTCAGCAGTGTTCTCGTGGAAGGCCAAACTACAATTTTACTTTAGATATCCTTGATGGAATAGATGAACTTGGAGCATCATCATCTAGTCTCCCTGACCAGATTGCAGTTTTTAATTCAGTTCCCAAGTTCCCATTGCTAAATTATGTAACTGAACCAATGAGCCATTTTGTTAGCGCTGCAGTATGCTCAGCCATAGTTAATTTACCAGCAATACACCATACGTGTGATGTGCCCAGCAACATCTATGAAGCTTACAGCAACACAAGTCCATACAGAAATGTGGTGTGTGATAATGCAAGTCCAGAACTTTCCGACAAAATACGGTATCCCACTGTTATTCCCTGTGATGGTGATGGTTAGGTTACGAACATTAATATTGATTCTGACAAACCCCTAGAGAATGCAGTTTTCACCCGTCTTTTTTGAAGAGATGCACTGGAGTTAGCAGCAATCCATTTTGTGAAAAGAGACGATTTAAAACATGCTTATTCAAAAAGAATGGGTCACATAAGGCTCTGTGCAGTTCATCTTTTCCTGCGCATGTTTGTTCCACGTGGAAGAACTGATCTGTATGAAGAAATTCCAGTGGAGGGAATGGATCCCCCCACAATTACTATGGCCGCCCGTTAAAGGAATTTTGGTTCAAGTATACGACACCACCTTCTGATGAGATGGAGACAAGATTCCTTGAGTTTGTTGAACAGCTAGTCAGTACTCAATCAGAGCTATGCAAGAGGCTAATGTCACCATTTCCAGTATACAATGCAACTGCAACGAGTCCTTTCTTGTTATCACTCAATGCACTCCTTGTTGTAACTGGTTTTCGTCATGTTTTCACAAGATACTTTCAAGACAAGCTACTACTTGGTCTACAGGAAGTGGCAAAAGAGAAAAAATGGGTCCAATCTGGTGTGGTGCCTCTAGAAATTTCATTTATGGGTGCAATTTAGATAACAGTGCTGACTACATCTTGCAGCATTTCAACCTTGAGACAACTATGAATTTGGAGCAGAAAGGATATCCTTATAACAAGTCCAGTGCATGCCTACTTTGGCATGAGAGAAAAACTACAAACCAGACTTGTTCTAACCAAACTACCCGAGCACAAGATCACGACCACCTAGCTCAGCATTTACCCAAGAAAGAACCCCAGTTTGGAATTTACAACAAGATTACAAGGTACCAGATAAATATAACAGACCTGGTTGTTCAAACGCAAAATGCCAAAAATTAAAATCAAAGTTGAAAAACCATTCTGTAACACACGAAAAACAGTTTTTCTCACATTTCCAAACTGAGCATAAGAATGACCATGCAACATCTCATGAGAATTTCTTAGTTAATCAGACTTGATTTCATGCATAATGCAGTCACAGAGCTGATTAACCAATGAATTTATTCCCACAATATAATTCCTAGATTTGACGGTTAACAGAAAGTTAAGAAATGAATCTTTGATCGGCGTACGTAACTGGTGTGAATCTTACCATGCCAAGACTGGCCTTCGATTGTACCTAGTGTCAGAGGCTGAACGATTAATTTTCAACTCACTCAAAAATTGATTACCTCAATAAATTCTAAGAATGAGAATGACCATGCCAGATATCCTGAGAATTTCTTAGTTAATCAGACTTCATTTTATCCATAATGCAGACAGAGCTGATCAACCAGAAAATTATTCTTATAATATAATACCTAGATTTGACTGTTAATAGAAAGCTGCCAGTGGGCTTTGAGAAATAAATCTTTTTTTGCTTGAGCTTGGGGGTGAAGAGAATTTAAGGGGTGCATTTATCATGAAACGGACCCTTATCTCGACAGGTACATATAGTCAGCTGGTTTGAGACATTTTTAAGGCAGGCTGGAGTGACTGTCTATTTTTTATTAGCTAGGATATTTAATCATTTATTTCTTGTTCTCTCTCTGGGTGCTAGGACGCTCCATATTTTCTCTTACAACGGTCTGACAGCCAGCGTATAACCTTCCTGTGGCATTTTCCCTCTATGTTCATGTCCAAGTTTGCACGTGAATGATTGCAAGACAAGACACCCACAACTTTCTTTGTTCGAGTAAAAGTAAGTACTCGTTTGCTGTTTATTGCTTGCTTGATGCATAATTTGATGATGTATTGACTGACTGACTGTGAACTGGATCTATTAAGAAAACAATCTGTTTTTAATGACTTTTCGAGATCATGGAGATTAGTTACCAGTGACGTGATAAAATCCCTTGGTATCTTCAATTAATTTAATGCAATATATTGAGTTTCACGCTGTTACCGACCTTATCAGTACACGGTAAATACAGCTGTCAATGTTGATCCTTATGAGTGAGTCCTTTGAGAATCAACGTGACTCTTTAAAAGCATGGCTCTCAGATCTCTTTAAGAGCATGCACTGATAATTTGTTGTCTGGTAGTGAATGCTATACCTTTCAGAAAGATTCAATAAAGTAACACCATACAATAGACTTTGGGAAAGTTTTTAAACTACGGTTTATCACTTCTACCCAAGGTGCTCCAAGGTTCTTCTGTTCAATCCGTCCCATCTTTAAATGGCCTTGTTGAAGGGAGTTGGATGTGTCCTTCAGTAAACACCCCATTGTTTTCAAAAAGTAACAATGGCTGTTTGATGTATGCTCTGATCTGTTCCTAGTTTGTATCCACAATACAAATGGATGGTGCAGTTTGAATACTGAAGTTTCATGGTTTCATTTCTTCTATTTCCTAGCTTCAGGTTTTAAGACACAGAGCACATTGTGGCCGCTTCAGTGATGGATGCCATAGATAACACATGGCTGATTTGTTTCGGCGAAAAGCACTTTTGTACTCACCTTCCGAGCCTCAAATGGACAAGGAGCTTGGTTTTACCATCGTGGTCGAGAAAAGGTGAGTTGATTTTGAATGATAGAATAGGTAAACAACATATTTTACCAACTAAAACAACGGTTCAATTCGTCACCAGTTGCTTGTGTTGCTTCCTTGCTGACAAAGAAAAACCATATTTTTCCTCCACAAAAAGCACTCACTATCCGAAAACTCAAACCTGGCCCCTCCCTGTGAGCTATTTCCTTTAACTTCGTTTATTTGGCAATTTTTTGCAATGTGAAATTGTGGATAAACTAAAATTTAGTTGGAACACTTCCTGATACGCAATTTGGTTTCCTTAGAACCTCCTTCAGCAGCTAACACAAACTGTAAAAGAGCTGTCGCGATTCAGTGATGATGGAAGACTGTTACAAATGGTATTTCTCGACTCCTGGAGTGCTTACTAACAAGGCCATCAAACATTAAACAGCACAAAGAGGGATTAACAAGATAGAAATAATATACAATAAACTAGAGTAAGGCCATAATACAAGCATTCGAAATCTATTTTTTTACTGCTAAGATTTCAAATTTAAAATGGGAAATCTGCCTGACAATGAACTATTGAAATGTATTTCCATAATTAAGGAGGAGTTTAGTAGAGTAGTTTAACACTTAGTTGAGCTGTGCATAACTTTTATCAAATTCCAGTTAGTAATTAGTGTTTTTGTTATCTTTTTTTTCTGCTACACCTATTTTCAGGATGCAAACAGCGTAAAGTAGATACAACATTTGGAGAAAAGAATTGCGGCGGCACTTGCTAGGTAAATGTAGTGTTAAAATACGCTACAGACTAATAATCTAGGACGCTTTGTTGTCTCACAAAGCCAGACTTGAGCCTTAAATGTTGGCTGTTTTAATTGTATTATTTGAAACTCTAAATTTCGATTTCTCTGTTTGTTTTTTAGA
>NW_028301576.1:32102500-32152500 GCF_042242905.1 Orbicella faveolata
AAAGCAGATCCCGGAAAAGTGGCTGCAGACATGAGAACATCGAGCAAACCAGATGGTTCGCGGATGTTTGAAAGAAAAGACTGGCTAACGAAGAGTCAAGTGCAAGGTTTCTTCTCGAGACTGGCGGCCACACGTAGAAGGCAGGGGAACCAAGAGGTGCAGATAGAGGACGTGTACGCAGAGGAGGAAGAGCAAGAAAAGCATGGGGTACTGGAGAATGTAACCGCCCAACTCAGTCTCAGACATCCAATCTGCTATGATTCCTACTGCCTGTGCGACCTCTCACGAGACGAGAAACTAGACAGTTTCAGTGTAGTTATGCTGAAGGAGATATTTAGATATTTTGAAGTTCCCTTTGCTTCAAAAGATCGGGAAAATAATTTGGTACTTAACCTATCCAAATTCTTAGAAGGATGTGAATGTCACCGTTAGGAAAACAAGTTCACAAAATGTCTTCTTCAGAATGTATTGGGCGTTGTACATACGGCTTAACATTGTTTTTTTCTTTTTATTGAACTAAACCTTATTTCAAAGAAAATGAAGCCAAAGATAGAAAGCGTATAATTCAGCGTGAAAATCTTGCAGTCATTGTTATTGCAACTTTAAAACAACGCGGTAAGAATGTCCGTGACATGCTAAAAATAACTTAGACATTCCAGCGTGCTACAATGTAGACCACTGAAATCTACATTTTCTTTAGATTCTCGCTACAGCTGAAGTACACTAGTGAACAATAATACTTCCTTTCTAGGCATTGAATTATATGATAAACGGTTCTAGTTGTTAAATATGATTGTCGTTTTACTTATAGTCCAAAACTTAATTATTTAATTGAATTTTAGAAACAGCTTTTAGGCCAGACAGAAGATAACTTAAACCGCAGCCGCTCATTTTAGCTTATAACTTCCCAATTGGAAGAATATTTCGTGAATTTAAGGCTTTTCATGCCTTATCCAGAGCAAAAAGCACGTTTTGAGAATATTTCCTTCAAGGTAATATTTCATGCGGGAAAATTAAGAATTTATGTGGGAAACTTAGGAACAATAATCGGTGAAAAACTGTGTCACGCAAGCTTTCGCGTCTAAATATTAGCTATGTTGATCGTACTCCTGTAGTTCCAAAAGGTTAGTGCCCAAAGTTTTCTTTCCTGTTCTAGGTACACTAGCCCTAGTACTAAACATGAGTATTAGTCAGGGCTCCAGATTACGTTATACTTTTGAGAAATACTCCTTCAACCAGCAGCATGCCCGCTAAAATTTTGCGAAGGCTATCTGTAGGGCATTTTCAAAAAATCATAATTAATTTTTCTTGAGCCCGATTTTAAATAGTTTACCGTTAATCGAAAGAAAAAACATGAAATAAAATTTTCTGTAAGTTTTATTGTATTTGAGTAAAAGCGTAATTGTTCAGCCCCTTCAGCGCAACGCCTAAATTTGACTCGAAACAGAACGGTTTTTACGGTTTTGGACCGTACTCGGAAATCGTCGCCAGAAATATTGAAAAATAGTACTTAAAGCCAAATTATTGCTATTTTTGTTTATCATAGGGACTAACTGTCTCACACAGAAAATTTGAAGAAATTCTGTTTTCGGCCGAAAATCGAGTGGTCGGTTCTTACACGGACAGCCTCTTAACTGGTTAAATACTTAACTGGTCATTTAGTAAATGCACAGGAATGCAGTCGTTGCCTGGCTAACATTTTGGCTTGGAAATAGTCCAAGAAAGTCAGATTTCAAATATTTAGAAGGCGAAAACTTGCAGTCGTTTTTCAAGAGAATCCC
Organism: Orbicella faveolata; assembly: GCF_042242905.1. NCBI lineage: Eukaryota > Metazoa > Cnidaria > Anthozoa > Scleractinia > Merulinidae > Orbicella > Orbicella faveolata. Next base: position 32,104,282 of record NW_028301576.1, read on the forward strand.
TTCTCTTTAAAGTGGTATTATGACGAAAATCACATCTTTCCTATTGCAGCTATTTTAAAACATAAGTAGCCTGTGTGAGAAGAAAAATGCTGTTTACTATATTCAAATATCTCTTTTCATTCCAGAGATATTCAAGTTTTTAAAATATGCAAATTAGGCCAGTGATGATGTCATACACTCAACCAAATTTTCATCACATGATGAAAAAAGATATCTCAGCCAATTTGTATTAAAAATGTTTGATTCTTTGCAGTAAGATTCTACTAAATGTGCTCCACAATATGAGCTTAACAGTTTGGTTACCATGGCAACATACTGGGTTCCAGACCTCCCCAATATTAAAGGCATTTCTGGCCACCTTTGGTGTTCCATTTTGATATTTGCAAATGGTACCTCATAGCTTGATCCAGCAAGCATATAAATATGTTAGCTCAAGTTTGTGGCCTTGTGTAATGTTTTGCGAGCTTAAAAACACTAACATATTGAAATCAAGTGGGTGAGGACTGGAAGAGAGTGAGTTGCCATGGGAACAGAATTTTTTATAGCGGTAGGTGTGTTTACTGTAGAACTATTAGCCTACCAAGTTTCAATGGTCTGCACTGCAAATTGACCAAGATGGCTCTATTTATATACCTGATATAAAATTGGGTTGAGTGTATGACGTCATCAGTCATCTCATTTGCTTATTTTACACATTTTTCAAACTTAAATATCTCCGGAACTAATGCACATATTTGCAAATGGTAAACGGCATTTTTATTCTTTCATGGAATTCTATGTGATACAACTAAAAATCAAGGAAGAAAAATTTGATCATAGTACCACTTTAAATGAATTAATAGGGCATGTAGCCTCGACGGTTTTCCTTGAAATTTGGCCAGAACATTCACTGATAGATACGGAACAAGAAAGTGTTGGCGATTTCTTTTATTTCAAATACTTTTCTCGTGGCAGTCTCTAACGCAACGTGTTATGCGAATTTTTTGATAGTGGAACTTGACAGATCTATAAAAAGACAACCAATAGAAATGAAAGAAAATGACGACATGCTTTGAGATTGATGCTTTGTGATTAACACTGCACAGTTATTTTGCATCAACGATCACATTTGATACCTGATTAATTCGTTTCGACATTAACAACATCTGCCGCCTTAGGAAAGCAGTCAGCAACAAATAATATAATTTGATTGATTTCTACATCTTATAACGTTTCTATTGATATATAGTTTGTGGGGGTTACTTCAAAACAGCACACGTACGAATTTTTTTCTGAAGGACACCCGCGAAGGTTTGAAGAAACCTTAAATGTTCGAGTTGTAATCGATTAGTAATGGCAGCTCCAGTAACTAACTGAAAGTTAATTACTTCTCGTGCGATTATTGCACAATTTGTTTAAAAGAGTCACTGAGTGAGATTTTTTTGTCAATCTAGGAAACTGAAATCTTCAGTCAATAAAATAAGGTTCAAATAGGATTTTCTGAGAGTAAAAGATCAAAGAAAAGCGGGGATTGGACGAAAACAAACCTCCAGTAGTTCAACAAGAACGCAGCTCGAAAATCCAGTGAGTTGAGTGAAAACAACTGCTCCATTCTCATTTAAAACAGTCCATTTCAGATTTGGAATTTGCATTCGGTAGAAAAATCAGGACATCACTGATTACATGGAGTAAGGACATTAACTTTACTTAGCTGAGACAACATTTGCGGCATATTGTTTTCGGAAAACATGGAGGCCAAGTGCAAGGTCTTGAACATAGAAATTGCACTGTTTATTAGATTATTTTTTGAAACTTTGCCAAAGAATTGATTGAGTGACATATTTTCACTAGTGTCAGAGAATTCTGGTTTTGATGATGAATGGTGATATATAGTTTTTGTTTATGTTTTTTGTTCAGAGTGAAGTCTGGATTAGACGCAAAGGGCTACAAAACTCAAGCTGGACATCAAACCCATTACTGGAAGATTCAGTGAGTCGTGTTTTCACACTGTTTCAAAATAAGATGACGGGGAAAGGAAAAACACTGAGCTATACTTTTGCTAGTGGGTCTGATTAAGGCTTCGGTAATGGCTATCAAAATCTGTTGGCGAGTTGTACTTTGAAGCACAAGATAATGCCGATGATGAAGAGGCTTATGACTCACCTTGGGACCGGGACACCAGATCAGAGAGTGGTGAGGAATCTAACGAGGAAGAGGATTCATTGTGTATTACAAGCCTGGAGTCGGACTTATCAGAGAAAGGAAAAGTAACTTAGTTTGCGGGGACAGTCTCCAGGACCTCTTTTCTGCTGGCCGAATGCCTCTCCAATATCTTGATCTTGCTTTGTGGATGCTTTAACAGAAGACCCTCAGTTTTGCAATTTGAATGTTGCTCAGTATAAGACGCACAGTTTTAGAATTGGAGCCACTTCTTGGGCCGCAGCTAAGGGCATGTCCGACACACAGATTAGGGCCCTTGGATGCTGGAAACCTAATGCCTTTCTACAGCATATACGCACTTTTACAACTGGGATTATCTCAGCAGTCCCAACTTAACCCAGTACCACATGCTCTGCTTGCAGCTCAAAGCATTTATCTAAATAGTATTATTCCTCAAGCAGAGTGCAGATCTTTTGCACAGGGGCCAAGTGTATCTGCATTGTGTGTATCTTACTGGTAGCCAACAGTACTAGATATATTTGTTCTGTTTCGTATAGAGTTGACTGATTGGGAACATTTGCACAGGGGCCAACTACTTCCTGAAAGGTGCAACTTATCTTAAAATGATCTTATTTTACAATGTCTTGATCAAATCATGTGTGCAGGGGCCACTTAGTTCATTCAGAGCTGTTACACACGGGCCAACAATGCATTTATTTGGTGTTCAGTTATCTTGCTGCCTGATTGGGAACTTTTGTGCAGGGGCCAATCGTTTCTGAAAGGTACAACAAACCTTGAGACCAACATAGTTATGTTGAATGTTGGAAAGCAGGTTACCAATTTGTGCATCAGACCATGTATGCAGAGTCCACTTGATTTAATACCTTAAGACAGTTTCAGTTACTAGGAGATAGCTCCTGCAGAGCTCTTGCCCTGTTATATAGTTGCCACATTGGGAATATTTATGCAGAGGCCAATTGTTTTCCTAAAAGTTGCAACAAACTTTGAGCGTAACATATATTTTTGCCATGGTTAACAAGTTAGCAGTTGCAGATCAAACCATGTGTGCAGGGGCCACCTGGTTAGATGCAATAATCATGTTTCAGTTGTTATTGGTTAGTTATTGTTACGGCACTTTGGGCACTGTGCATTGCTTTGGCTTTGGGTGGGGTGGCCCTGTAACGTTAACACGTTCAGGGCCTTGGCGTGATTGCCCTCACGTTTGCTGGGAAAAGGTGCTCATTTCCAGTTCTGTTGTAATTTGAGATGAACTTACAATAAATGGCCAATTAACTGAGTGGCCAAATTACAGCAAAGATTTGTGTCAGTTTAGTTCTCTTCCCAGCAAACCAAGCTTAGCCTTAGCAATACACATTGTGAAATGCAATCCGTAGTGATGGAGCAGGGGCATAAACAAAAACATCTCCAGTTCTGGGTATTAAGCTACCAAGGCAAACAGCAACAAACAACTTGTGAGGAACTTTCAATCAAGACACACCTTTCTTTAGCTGGATAGACGCATTTCAATCGATGATTCCCGTGTTTTGCAAAGTGGTAGCAATACATACCATTCACCAATACAGCCTAAACTTCATAACCAAGGGTTATCAAAGCCTCCTTTGAACATAAAAGTTTTTAGGTTCCTTACTTTTATCGAAAACTAGAATGTCAAATTGAACGCTTGTGAAACCATTCAGCTGCTGTTTATTCAATCCCAGCCCCCTCGTGGTTATTTGTTCTGAAAATACTGGGTGTTTACTGGGAGTACTTTGCTCCATTTTCGTTGCTTATGTAGTATTCTTTGGGACTCTAAAACTTACAGGAAACGTAGGCACGCAAGGCGTGCAAGAGTTATTTTTTTGTGTGAAGTGTCGGAGATAGAACCATTCATGGTATAGTGATGATTTGGTTAATTTGACAAGTTTTTATGGTTGCGATGTTACACTCATGGTAAGATAACTAAATAGTAAGCCATAAAATGCTTGACTGAACAAACTACAGTAATCTGACATGTCTCCAGATTAATGTAGATACCATCTTATTTTCTAGCAGGAAATTTGATTCATTCTTTGATACAACCCGCACTGTGATTGGTGTGACACGTGCACATGTATAACTCCCTCACTCACCGTTCACATAACCCTTCCCAGGGCTCGAAATTGCGACTCACTGGTTGCCAATGCGACCAAAAATTGAGCACTGGCAACTAAATTTTCAGAACTGGTCACCAGCTGGCGACTCGCGTTTTGTCCGATAACTAAAGGAAACCACGACACAACTTAGGAAATCAATCTGATATGGTAGCTAGTATACAACTCACCTTTCCATCCCCAGTAAAATAATGTCTGAATATTACAAGATAATCGAAAAAATGTATTTCATTGATACTGCGTTCACGGCACGCCATATTGTTTCAGCGGCTTCTTCCGAAATTGGGATCACAGGCGCACTTCAACGCCACATGCTTTTCATTTGCCGTGAAAATGGCGGCAGATGGCAGATACCAATCAGTTGAAGGAATATACGTGAGTTTTTACGTGCGGGGAAAGAAGATTCAAGCATGGCATTGTTTGTCGGCAGTGAAAGGCAGCGAGGAAAGCAAGTCGAAAATAAAGAACGGCATTTCGAAGAAGTAGCAAAGGGAAAATACGCAAGGACCCGTGTTTGTCTCACAATGAAAACCACGGACTTAAAACGTTTTATGCTTCACTTCATTTAAAATGACTATGGAGACAACCATCACCTTCGGACCAGAGACATATCACCTGAGAACAACAGTAGCTTTATAACTTTTTTACTCATGTTGTTTTTAATTGCTTTTGCTCTTCAATTGTGACTTTTCTTGCATGCAAAGTAACGTATATTGTGTTCTTGTGTAAGTTATAATTATATAAAATAAGTTGGCGACCAAAATTTTTCCGTTAGTCGCCAGCTGGCTCCCAAACGAAAAAGTTAATTTCGAGCCCTGCTTCCAACCCCCAAGAGGAATTTTTGCTCAAAAATACTCAAGTTAATTTAGAGACTTTTTCGCATTTTATACGAGTCGTAAGTTTACCTTTTTACACAACACAACACAACTTCACCGAAAATAGAAAGAAAGAGAAAAAAACCTCTGACACATTGAATCTGATTTAATTAAATTGCGCAGTCTTCAAAGAACATTCAAACAGTTTTCATACTTTTCACCTTTAAAAATATCAGACTGAAATGAATGCCATCAAATAAAACTATTAAACTGCTACTGCAGAGACGTAAAAACCGTCCAGAAATGAAAGCTTCTTTTTTGTTTAATATCCTGGAAACAATAGCCGATAACTTGTCAGATCTAATTGAATTTACTCCCATACAAAAAAAACGAAAGTGTTAAGTTACCATTTGTTACTAAAGATAGCAAACATCTCATGGGAAAGAGTGGTGGCAATTCGTCCGCTCTAATTGAATTTACTTCCTTGTGAAAAACAAGAGAGTCAAATTACACTTTGTAACTAAAAAACAAAAATATCTTGTTATATTTGCATGCAACAAGAACAAAACAAATCGTTCCCTGCACTTTCTATGGTAAATATTAGAACTGTGTTTCTAATCTTAAGTCTCGTCCCCTCTAAAACATGTCCTAACTAGAAACGATTCATGACCCCTAACTGAATTTACTCCTTGTAAAAAACAAAAGTATCAAGTTACCTTTGTAACTGAAAATAAAAAATATCTTGTTGCATTTGCATACTACTAACTCACGAACTGTTTCAAACCTCAAAAGTCATCTCGTTCATTTAACTAAAATCCTCAGCCTAACCCATAGAAAATGTCGAAGTAAACCCAATAGATGAATACTTCCTCCTCTTCTATAGAAGAATAAATATGGCCGTTCCGAACTTTATCGGGATCAAATCTTCTTACATACCATTTACCTTTACAACAAGAAATTTGATTGGCTGTTCATAGTAGATCCAATCTGATTGGTGTGACATACATACATCTCTCACTCACTCACTGACTCACTGACTCACTCATCCAATGACACGTCCATAACATACCTGACGTGCCAACTAAGAGGTATTTTTTTAAACAAAAAAATAACTCAAAAACGGCAGCTGAGCATGAGGAGACTAGTATGCAGGTGAAACACCCACATAACGGAATTGAAATCGTGAAGTTTAAGTAAATCCAAATGAAGTTGTTGTCTAATTGATAAGCAAAATATTCAAACCAAATATAATTCATTTGTCTACTCTCTAACTTGCAGATGCCATTCTTTATAGTTACTGTGGTGGTGGCCGCTCTTCTGCAGGCCTTAGGGCTCGCAGAAGAGGATTTAGTACCATTTTCAGTGGAAGAAGTAGGGTAAGTAGAATTGGTATTTAGTACTAATTATTTCTTTCTTTAAAGACTTCTTTTCCGTTCATTACATAAAAATGCGTATTTATTATTATTACGGTTACTTATTTCTGTTGACTTGAACTTAAATTTATGGTCGAGTTGATATGATTTAATTTTAGTTCATTTTTTCATAGGGCCCCTCCACATCAACAAGCCAGGGCCCCCACTGAGCACAGAGAGGACTGAGTGTCCTCTCCGTGCTCAAAAGTTGTAAATATACGTTTGTTTCATTGTAAGTATAGTATTAGTATTCTTATGAGTATTAATATCAGTATCAGTATCGGCATCATTAATAGTATTAGTATTAGTGTTAGTGTTGTTATGATATGTTTTATAAACATTTCACAACTGTGCAGTAGATGCACATAGTGATGACTGTTTTTTAATTTATCTAATAACTCTCTGTTGCAGCACAGTAAAATAAATGTTGCGTTTGAAGGGACACACACATCTAAGAAGGTGACTTATACCCACGTGTACTGCTAGAAGTCTGTTCGTGAAAATTAGGAAGAACCAAAGCCAGCAAGTGACACCAACCCCATTGTGTTTTCCAACATTGCAATTGTTACATTTTAAACAGTCATTAAAAACATGCAACGTTCTTATAGTTAAAACAAAGATTTTAGAAACCGCGTCTTTTGAGAAAAGTGAAATTTGACTCTACACTTCTAAAGTTAGCCTTCGCAGCCTTTCATTTGGGATGACATCCTAAAACAAAGGCGCGTAAGGTGTGAAAGAGTTATTTTTTTGTGTGAAGTGTCGGAGATAGGAGCATTCATGGTACAGTAATGATTGGTTAATTTGACAATTTTTTTTAGTTGTGATGTTACATCGGTCATGATAAGATAGCTAAATAGTAAGCCATAAAATGTTTGACTGAACAAACTAAAGTAATCTGACACGTCTCCAGATTAATGTAGATACCTTCTTGATTTCTAACAGTCAATTTGATTCGTTCTTTGATACAACCCGCACTGTGATTGGTGTGACATGGGCACATGCATAACTCCCTCACTCACCGATCACATAACCCTTCCAACCCCCATGAGGAGTTTTTGCTCAAAAATACTCAAGTTAATTTGGAGACTTTTTCGCATTTTATACAAGTCGTAAGGTTTACCTAAGTTTTACCCAACACAACACAACTTCACCGAAAATAGAAAGAGAAAAAAGCCTCTGACATGTTGAAAGTCTGATCTAATTAAATTGCACTTTAACTTGGTGCCACGCAGTCTTCAAAGAACATTTGACCAGTTTTCATACTTTTCACCTTTAAAAATATCAGACTGAAATGAATGTCATCAAATAAAACGATTTAACTGCTACTGCAGAGATGTACAAACCGTCCAGAAATGAAAGCTTCTTTTTTGTTTAATATCCTGGAAACAATAGCCGATAACTTCTCAGATCTAATTGAATTTACTCCCATATAAAAAAAACGAAAGTGTTAAGTTACCATTTGTTACTAAAGATAGCAAACATCTCGTGGGAAAGAGTGGTGGCGATTCGTCCGCTCTAATTGAATTTACTCCCTTGTGAAAAACAAGAGTGTCAAATTACACTTTGTAACTGAAAAACAAAAATATCTCATCATATTTGCATGTAACAAGAACAAAACAATCGTTACCCGCACTTACTATTGTAACTGTTTCAAATCTAAAGTCTTGTCCCCTCTAAAACATGTCCTAAGAACTAGAAGCAACGATTCGTGACCTCTAATTGAATTTACTCCTTGTGAAAAATGAAAGTTTCAAGTTACCTTTGTAACTAAAAATAAAAATATCTCGTTGCATTTGCATACTACTAACTCACGAACTGTTTCAAACCTCAAGGCTCATCTTGTTCATTTAACTAAAATCCTCAGCCTAACCCACAGAAAATGTCGAAGCAAACCCAATATAAGAATACTTCCTCCTCTTTTATAGAGGAATAAATATGGCCGTTCTGAACTCTACCGGGATCAAATCTTCTCGCATACCATTTACCTTCACAACAAGAAATTTGATTGGCTGTTTATAGTAGATCCAATCTGATTGGTGTGACATACATACATCTCTCTCCCACTCACTCACTCACTCACTCACTCATCTATTGACCCGTCCATAACATACCCAACGCGCCGACTAAGAGGTATTTTTTTCCAAAAAAATAACTCAAAAAAAATTCTGGAAGACCTCCTTCACAGTAGTGCAATTATGATTTGTTTATAAAATTTGCTTTTTATCTCGCCGGCTTTGCACATCTGATCTATCAATGCTTTTGCATCTGTTAACAGCTTTACTGGTCTTCTCCAGCTTGGTATATCTGCCACCATATCTGCCACAGAACCACTCATTCGTAGCTTAAATTCCTCATTAGTCTTTCATTCGTAGCAGATGATTCCTGGTCACAAATGGTCACTATGGCAGCAAACAATGCAAGGCCGTGCAGAGACTGGGGTTGGGACAAAAAATTGTGTGGTTCTACACACTAAAAATGGCATTTTGGCAAGTGTATTCAGTGATTCATTTCAAGTCTTGTATTTATCAGAACTGTGGTGTTTTGGGGTTTTGGATTAAGTCAGCAATTGAGTGTAAAAAATAACACAGGTGAGTTTCATAGCTAACAGTTTGTGGAGTTGTGATGTTATTTCAGAAGACTAATGGCTTCTTCCATGCTCGATCTTCAGAGAGATCATTCACGTATTTCACTCATAGCTTTTAGCCTATTGATGAATGGAAGATCTAAGAAAACTTGCAGCGCATTTTCGGGAACGAGTTATTGTTTGAAAAATCGCGAAGAATTTTCAGAAGGAGTGAATTATTCCTTAACGAATTATCACGTACTGCAAATTATCACTCGAAAATTCGTTCGGACCAGAATAATAGGCGTCACGAAAACGCAGACAAATTTCCTGGAAATATTGTTTCAAGCGATATTTCATCAAAAAGGCAACAAAAGCCAGGAATTTTGTCGCAATTTGTTTGCATTACTTTTGCACAATATTGTAGGATGCTCCTAGTCACTATGCATAACTTCAACGTAAATGAAAAACAGTTTGGCTTTCTGTCAACAAGACTTAAGTGGTCGGAGGTCATGTGACGTAATGCTGTCCAACTAATCTATGTCTTCTGTAGTACATAGCGCTAACCAACTGAATACGAGAACAGTTCTATAAGAGATATATAGAATTTATAGCAGATGGGATGTAATGCAGTGCAGTTCACCAGTAGGCAACCATGGAAACTGTAAAATATATTGGTAGAAACAATTCTAAATGAAGAAGCCAACAAACTTCGCCTACATCGACTCACAGGTTCTGAGGTTTTACATTTAGATGTATGTACTAACACATTTCATTGATTCGCTGAATTTGGAAAGCTACAGACTCAACAAATTGCAGGAAATTTTATTTTTCATAATAAAATTAAAACAGAAACCTTTCCAACTTACTAAGTCAGAAGAAAGAACAAGCTAGCAGCATGAGAAACAGAAGTCATTCAAAGGCAGCACAAGACTCACTGATATGTCAACAATACTAGAAGGCCACCATCGTGGGTACAACTGAAAATGATTGATTGGTTTAAAACAGGAACAATTCTCAAGGACAAGCATCTAAAAGATCACATTTCGTGCTTCATCATGACGTATAGATATTGATAGGGCTAGATTGCACAGGAGTGATAGTGAATGTTTTGGCTGGTGTGTTGCACATACATGTTGGCCGAGTTCTAGATCACTGCATCACAATTTCACTGGGGAGATCCAGACTAATGGGATAAAATCAACACATTCAAGTAAATGGAAAACGACTGAGCCACGACAATCTTAAACGATGTCCCAAGAGTTCTTGAATGGTTGAAACAGGGACTAAACGGACTCGATACCCGATATTTGTCCATCATTTGGTGCCAAACTTTTGGTAATTGTGAGCAGACACCAAAATGATGTTGGATGAGTTAACCATACTGGTAAGTTTTCTGTGCTCATTATATGCACAAAATCTATTATGGTTATAAAATTATGAGTGTAAATACTGCTGATCAATAGGCTCACGAAAAATCAGGATTATTTCTGTGATCACTGTATCGTGACTTAAATAGATTTAGGCATTTTATTCATCACTTAGGCCAATTCGCTGTAGTGTGGAAAGCCTGTGAACAGTTCATGTAATTGTCAAAACTAGCTCGCAACCCATCTCAATGAAAATTAGAAAATCTTATAACTACAAAGGAAAATTTACAAAACGCGTTAAGTGTAGTTAACAGGTGATTACAGCCAAGAATTCCAATGTATATGCAAATTTGCAATTGCTGATTGATCCTTACCAGAGAAGTTGTTTTGACTCAATAATCTAATCATTCTAATTGGTGGAAACTGAGTACTGTTTCTAGTTAAAAACATGATGTGGACGGGAGCCATTTTATTGGTTGAGCGGGACATCAATTCTAAGAGGTAAAAAGCGTTCTCAATTTCCATATGAAAAGTGCATTTTCCACTCTGATATTGCACCTTCTAAATAAAACAAAACATTTCCACCAAAGCAGGCACAGTAACAATTGGTGAAGAGTTTACTGAGCAAGATGCAAGGAAATATTTACTTATAAACAAGTTTCTCTAACCTGAATTCTTTGCCATTATTAATCAACCGCAACTAATACATTTGACGTTTTCAAGAATTTTGCTAAATAATTGCACAGAGAAAACTGCCAATGAAAGTTTGATTTATCTTTGTACAGAAAATACTCCCACAGAAAAACATTGCTCAAAACCCTGCAACTAATTATTACTGTGTCAAGAAGCAGAAAATCTAGGTGTATGCATCGCGATGACTTCTGCTTTATCCGGTCGAGGGGCCCTGGCAATGTTGTGTGATATGAGGTGCTGTGAGAGTAGTGTTTCTGTCAGCAGCATCTCAATTCTTTCTTTCTACTATTGCATCCAACACTGGTTGCAGATGACCCCTTGTTGTCTTCTCCATAACTGGTTTTGCTACCCATTCTTTACTTTGTTTGGTGAAGACCACCTTGTAGTAAAGCTCTCCTTTGTTTTCTCTGGTTGAGACAGTGACATGGTTTCGGCTGGTGTTTGCATTATGGTCAAGCGCTGCTAGCTGAGATCAAGTGACCATACCCTTATACAGAAAGTGCTGATATTTAGGAAGATATTTGGACACCATGATAAACCTCCAAGGATCCAGTGTGGTCAGTCGAGTGTCAACTGCTGAATGTCTTTCAGTAGGTTCTTGTTGAACACCACTTCCTCGAGTGCCTCATGTGCAGGCGAGTGAGGCCTCAGTCATCTCTTGGGTCAAGCCACATCTCTTGGGATGGGTCAGTGAGGACATTCATGGTAAAGATCTGCACTGTCCCATTGATGGATATTGGCACTGTGGTGGACAGTTGATACCTACTTCTCCTGTAAGAGTTCTTTGTTCCCATTACATGTGTCTGCACACCACCAGAGATGGTTGGACACTGACTTGATCCAGAGGAAAGATCACCACAGTTCATCTTCCTTGCCTTTTCAGACTTCAAATTAGTGATCTACATCAGGGTAGTTTGTCGTCTCATCTCAGACTTCATGGTTACATGGCGATCAGTTGTGACAACCTTTGCATTTGCCCCTTACCCTTAATATTTTCCATGCACCTTGCAAATCCTTCTCTTTCCATAGCATTGCTGCTGGTCACCTCACTAACCTAAACAACTTGAAAATCAACTTTCTTGTCAATGATTTGATCAATCATGGTGTAGGTGCCATATTTTGCACTGCGCCCTAGGCTATCACAACAACCATCCCCAGAAAGCCACAAATCCATGCCCTTCAGATCATTGAATAGTGTTTTGTTCTTGTTCCCAAATGTCATTAATTGCTGAAAATAACATGAGTCTTGTATGATACAAAATGCTTTCTCACTGAAAAAACATAATCCTAAGATTTCAGTCAAATGTAGCTATTTTAGTGTAGGTAGTCCCACTCAGTAGAATTGCAGCAAAAGATTTCCAGCACCATCCCTTTTATCATGGGCTGTCTATTCCACGTGTAGGCATGGCCATTGATACACTTCCCTGTAACAAGCAATTTATCCCTGGGTGGATGTATGTTTTTTTCTTATAGCATCTCTTCAAAAGCTTATCCAATTGCTCTTTGAACACAAGGAACTTTACATCATTTTGTGGGTTTACAGGTTTTGAATCTTCTTCAGACTCTTGGTTGTTCGAGTCATCTGACTGTTCATCATGTTTTGATGGTACGTAAGAGGGATCTTTACTGAGCAAAGCAATTTCTTTCCTGATTTCTTCCTGCGAAGGGTCTTCTTTGGGAGATCTAGAAATCACAACCTCTTCATGAAAGTTTTCATTGGTTTGAGTGCTCTGCTCACAGAGAATCATTTCAAATCAACTTATATGTTTGGGTCTTGGTTGATTTCACCATATAAGATGTACTTCTCAAGTGTTTACTTGACAGCCAAAAATCACTGGTATGTTAAGATATGCTCGCTTCTTTTTCTTGCATTTGAAGTTCCTCCAAAGGCAGATCAAATGTAACTTCATTGTGATCTATGCCCTGGGAATTTAGGCAGCCATTTGCAGGGTCATGTTCACTAGAAGTAGTAGGTTCTACAAGTGTAGAAGCAACTGCTGAGTTACATTCGGTGCTGGGTCCCACAACATCCACAAGAGAAACATGGTAGGTTGTAGTGACAGACGCAATATACTGCAAACCAAACCAAACATTTCCATGACCAGTTAGTGTTCAGCACTTGCATAAGTTTTCCTTCCTCAGTAAAAGTATGGAGTTCCATGTAGCTAAAATTTTTATTCTTCCTTATTTTTTTTTCTTTTTCTCTAAGACACTGTTCAGTTGATAATTGAGGCTTCCTTCTTGGTCAATGGTCAAAAATTGTTGGAGCAGCATCTGCAATCCTGGACAAAAAAGTTGGTACAGCAAGCAAGTTCTCCCCTCCCCCAGTCACAACGTTAATAATTGGGTGATTTTTTCCCTTTTTGTTGGAAAAAACGCAACATTTTCCAATATTATTTAGGGGAAATGGGGGATACGTGATCTAGCTCAAGTGTCCCGACTACTTTAGGCCAGGATTGTCTGAAAGAGTTATTTGAGGAATTTTCAACAGAAGATGTGACGCCAGTGATAGAGATAAGGGTGAACGTCACCGTATTTTAAGATTAGATTTCGGGTTAATTACGCACTCTTTCTGTCTGGAAATTGAAAACAACTCCTCTACGTTAATCTAGAACAATACCTGGTGATAGGGTACAGGATTATAAATACATCGTAACTTGTGGCTATAGTAAAACAACATTTGCTTTAAACAATATGTTCTTTAACAGAAGAATCGATTGTGATGCTAGAGCTCCTATCTATTATTTAAGTAATGTTTGAGCACCTTCAGTGTGTAAAGTGGCAGACCTTTGTGGCGTTTCACATAGTAGTGTTTTCAAAATTACCTACGAAGGTGGTGTGAACAAGCTTTCCCTAAGGCCAGCATCAAGAAAAGGGCATCCAAGAAAGCTTACAGAGACAGAAGCATTCAATTACCAGGAGCATTGTAATGCTAAGAACCAAGGTAGGGAACTTTTCTGCTGTGCGCATCATGGAACAAGCAGGAATTGACAGTTCTGAAGTCTTGGTAAGGACAGTCACCAGACTCTTAAATGAAAAAGGCTATTACTATTTTCAAGCACAAAAGAATGGGCTTCTAAAAAGAGATGATCTGAAAACAAGGTTATCTTTTGCTAAATGGTGCAAGAAAGATTTCCCTGAAAATTTTTGGACTGAGCATTTATCATTCTTTTTGGACGGAACTGGGTTTGCCCCCAAATCAAATCCCTGTGACAAAGGCAACAAAGGGAAGGACATGGAGAAAGATATCAGAGGGACTTACCTTGCACATCAGGGGGAAGAAAAGAGGGAACTGGCAGCAAAGTGTTAAAACTCATGGTGGCCATGAGAAACTTCAATACCATGTTTCAGACAGCAGACAAAGGAGATAGTCGCATATGGGTACAAGACGGTGACCCATCGCAAAACTCAGCGCTTGCAAAAAGTGCAATGTCGCAGGCTGATTGGACTCAGTCGAAATTATCGCCACAAAGCCCAGACTTACATCCTATGGGAACTCTGCTCCCTTTGGCCTCCAATAAACTGAAAGAGCAGGCTGTATCACAGAACATAACAAAAGATTCTTTTGCACAATCCAAACAAAGAGCGGTGAATACAATGTAAATGTACTCAATACAGATTGAAACTATCAACAATTTAACTGGATCAATGCATGCACTGTTAAATGACACAATAAGAATTAAAGGAAATCGTACTAGATATTGACTTGTACTGTATGTTTTCGTAGCAAGACTACCAGTCATGTATGTGTAATTAACATAAATTGATTTCATTTGTTACCAGCGGTGAATACTCTATTTTGTCAATGTACTTAAGATAATAAAGGGTAACATACCCGCTGCAAAAAACTGACTGTTAAATGCTATTGGCACTATAAAGAAAACATGTACTTCGGTTAAAATTCAACATAAATTAATTAACTGAAACCCTTTAAATTGTTTACAGTAATCAGTTTATTGCAATTATACAGGACACAGCAACTTCCAGTTCACATGTAGTTTAGAACACACACAACTTACCACAGCAGTTAACCGTTTGAAGTCCTGTTTTGCATCTTAAAATTCGGTCTTCTTCCCAATTGTCAAAAGTTACAAAGTTTCTTACTTCAGATACCATTTTAAATGCGGTATAGGAGCAATTTGGTGGTAAAATATCAGAGTTTAGCCCTTACAATATGGTTAACCACCTATCGGAGACAATAGATTAACTATTGACTACCCTTCTATTTCAATTGAACGGTTAAGCGAATAAACCTTCTTGTAAAGTTCTTTTTTACTTTTTCTTGACCCAAATCAATGTTAAAATGCAATTTTACTGTCACGTCAGTAAAATATAGTTAATGGAACGTGACGCTCATAATCAGTAAGCCTTTCATGGCGGCGTTGTTTTCAATTAAGCTATTGTGTAGGCAAGCTCCCAAGGCCAAGCAGACTCTGAGATACATTGTATTCTAGCTCAAACATTATGGCTTTGTTACCTCTAGCATATTATAACGATCGATAGCATTGGCCAAAAATATTAAAGCACTATTCATGGCTAAGAGTAGACACGTGTAATGCTAAGCTGTCCGGTAGTACAGCTCTTTCTACTGGCCTTCCCAGCAGACAAGCGTCTAGCTATAAAAGCTCAAACAAACTGTTCAGAGTTCACTTTGGTGTTCTGTTGTACAGCGCAGTTAGCACTTGCTATACTATTGTTAAAAATTTTCCCTCCCTCCCTCCCTTTGGAGAAGAGGTTGGTTTGCTATTTCTTATTCTAATAAACTTGGGTCACTCCTGTGTGGTGCGGTTAAGTCTGCGCAGTGACTTCCCCCAAGCGTCTTGGCTACGTTGCCTATGAATATCGCCCGCTACCAATACTCTTGTCCGATCCAGCACGTGCTGTCTTGCAGTCAGCTCGTAGTGCTGGGGAGATAAGTGAGGTTCTTGTTTCACGCAATCTCCGGAAGTCGCACAGGCTTACCTAACGCAAGGCAGTGCTCCCCCATTAACGCCAACTTGGGGCATTGTTTGTTTTAATTAGTAATTTGCGTGATAACCAAACAACAAGTCACGATTAGATTATTTTGAAAGGAACAGTTACATTAATAGTTAATAATTCTTAAAAAGAAGAAACAGTTATAAATGAAATGTCCCAAGGCGATTTGGAGCAAATTTACAAAAATGGTTCATCACGGTGGTTAATCGTGGCGGTTAATGGTTGCAGATAACCAGTAAGTCTGATTAAGTGGAGAATGCATCTCGTTTTATATACGTTCTGACACTAGAAGGAAAAGGAAGAAAAACATTCCAATATGGTCCTGCTTAGTTAGCAGCAACACTTCCTTCACATCCACAGATAAACTCTGCGAAGCAGCAAGGGCATAGCAAAATATCTACCTGCTCGGTAGATGGAATTTGTGCGTTGAAACTGACAACCTTCAATTGAACTTGCATCATCTCAGTTTCACAAAAATCAGCTACCCCTCCACGAAAATTGACAAGCTCATCCTCACTAGTGCAAAAAATAGGAACATCCCTTCCGTACACAATGTCCTCTGCACAGTGAGATTTAGGGGTGGGCAAGTGAAGTTTGTCCCTGCAGAGGCAATAAGAGGTCATGCCAAGGGATTATTTTCTTCGACCAGCGAAAGTCATTGAGAAAGATTACTTCACAATCTTGAGCTTCTACCAAGCAAAACTTGTTGTTGCAGGGTTGCTGAAGGTGTGCAAAATTGAATTTAGTGGATTAAGGATGAATGTCTTCCCACAATTTGCAGGCCCTTTAAGCAAGATGTTGCAATATTTTCCATGACTTTTGACGAGATTTCTGACGGCTTCTGTGAAATCAGCCTCTGGAATAGAATTTCTTTGAAGGATATCTTTGGCAATGGTAAGCCCATTCTCGTCCCCATAGCCCTCTTCGCTTCTGTAGGCCGGTGGGGCCTTGGCACGAGAATCAAAGGGCTCTGGGGACATAGGACTTTTGAATTAATTCAAATTTTTTTGATTGGCTGTTTGAAAAAAGAAATCTTGAACAGAAGTCAGAATGTTCATGCACATTGCTGGCAAGAAAATTGATGTCAAGTTTGTTGGCAGAAGTTAATGTTTAGTGAAGCTAGGCCCAGGCCTTGGCTGATTTCAACCTCATGTTCGCCATAAGCTCCGTTGGGGGCATTTCGCTTGGTACGTTCATCTCCGCAATTGGTTCTGTATGCATGGCTGTCGTTCACCAGGTTTTCTTGTCCGTTTTTCGCTGTTTTTGCTTGGTTTGCTCACTATTTCAATTGTTAAGCTTCACGTAAACCTAGACGATGGCATCTTCAAACAGCATGACCATTTTGCCCGTCCAGATCTAACAGGACTGAACTCTATATCAACTCCACTTGCCACTAAATGTTCGAGGGATTCGTTCTGCTAAATAAGCAGAAATATGACATCATTTTTCTTCAAGAAACATATTACACCATGGAAGTTGAAGATACCTGGAGGACACAATGGCAAGGTAAGCTTTTTTTTCTTCACATAGTACTAATCATAGCTGTGGAGGAGAAGTGACTTAGATTTTAATTTAAAATCTGTTGAAGTAGATGTTCAAGGTTGCTATGTTGTAATGGAAGCTGATGTGCAGGGTTGAAATTTTTTACTCGTAAATATTTCCACGGCCAATAAGGTGCAAGAACAATGCCACTTTTTTGATAATCTAAATAATATCATTGAGAATTTCATTGTTGACAAAGAACAAAAGATAGTTATGGGAGGAGATTTTAACACTGCATTTGATTCTGATCTCAACTGCTCTGGTGGTAACCCTTCTCAAAAAGATTTCAGTTAAAAATATCCAAGATTTACGCCTAGACTATGATTTGGTAGACTTATGGAGAATAAGGAATCCTGAAACTAAACATTTCACTTGGAGGCAAAAAATCCATTAATTCAGAGAAGATTAGATTACTGGTTAATAAGCGATGTCTGTCAAGAGGATATCGAAAAGCCCGACATTATTTCATGGATCAATTCCGACCATTCGGCAATTGTTCTCCATTTTAATAATATAGACAGACAAAAGCACGGCCTTTTGCTTTGGAAATTCAATGCGACGAGAATGAGACGAGAACGCCTCAAAGCAAAATCATCTCGATATGATCAGTAGCTTGCTGGAAAACAAGTTGAAAACACTGGATGGACTTGATGACGAAATAAATTCATTATGTCCTCTGGAGGACATTACTAAAGAGATCGAAGAATCAGAAGAGATAGTAGCACAGATTATCGACTGTCAAAAGCAAATTGAAGAATCAAGGAAAAGCGTTGACCCACAACAAGTACCGCCTGTATTCATGACGTCATCCGCGGTCTACGTTCAACCCAATCAACACAATACAACAGCAATCAATTCTGTGAAACCACGACTTCCAAAGTTATCACTTCCGAAATTCAGAGGCAACGTTACAAAATGGCACTCTTTCTGGGATTCCTTCAAATCCGCCATTTACGAAAACAGCGATATCTCAACTATCGACAAGTTCAATTATCTAAATTCTCTACTAGAAGGAAATGCCACAAGGACCGTGCAAGGTCTTACACTCACAAGTTCAAATTACAATGCTGCCCTGGAAATGCTACAGATTATCATATCAGCGCACATGGATGAGATTTTAAAGATTCAGCCATGTATTGAAGGAGGACATCTTGGTCCATTACAATATGTTTACGATAAAGTCAGCACGTTAGAGGTTTGGCTTCGATGGGTGTTTACTCAAAGGAGTATGGAAGTCTTCTCATTCTGAATTCTGATCATTGTGTTAGAAAAGGGACTGTGTGACTGTCACGCGGTGGAAGTGAACTTTGTTCCTTACTGTTCTCGTTGCTTAGTGATAAGCTGTAATCGCGTGATGTAAGTTTAGGATTTCAAAAAGCCGTGTGCGAGTCGTGTGAGATGTAGCAATTGTAATCTTCCTAATTTCCTATGAGTTGGGACATTAAAAATAGTGAAGTGATTCAAGTCTGTTGGTCATTCAAATGTGAAGATTATCGGGAAAATCTCTTGTGTTAGAAGACTGTGAACAAAAAGGACAACAATCAGATCTGACGCCGGGATTTCACAATGGAGAAGCTGCCCGCGGATTTAAACATACAACTACCATTGCTTAACTTTACCAAGGATAAGAGTGAAGGAATCATCGCAAAGGAAAACGTGGAAGGTGTGGAATGCCAACTTCAGTCCTTGAGGTCTATCGTAACGAGTGGAGGAATTTAAGCTTCAAATCGAAAAAGCAAAAATCGTGAAGGGAGAGAAACTTGACAACGTGTCACAATGAAGCCTCACAGTTGAAGCCGGGCAAACATCTGAGAACAAGAACATCATGTACTTGCGAAAGTGGTTTACAGAATACAAGCGAAGGGAAAGCCTTTCGGAAAAGGAGGAACAACAAGCCTTTCTAGCACAATCAAGGAAAGATCAGCTTGAGTTTGAACGTACACAACTGGAGATGAGGTTAACCTATGAGAAGAAAATAGAGGAGACAAAAGGAAACCACGTGAAGACCACGGAACCGACCTCGACTCAAGCCGTGAAGACCACCAAACTTCCTAAGCTTGTCATTACAAAGTTTAGCGGTGAACTAGCAGATTGGCCCCGGTTCTGGAGTCAGTTTGAAACCGAGATTGACAAGGCAGAAATAGCTGGCGTGACGAAGTACTCTTACTTAAAGGAACTCGTAGACCTGAAGATACGAAGGGAAATCGACAGTTTGCCCTTTTCATCAGATGGATACAAGCACGTGAAGAACATCCTGACAAGGAAGTATGGCCAAACAAGCGAGGTCGTGAACGTGTTCATGGAGAACATTATGTCTTTGCCTACAATTGGTGGAACACAGCCAGCCAGAAACCACAATTTCTACAAGAAGCTTCTTTTCAATGTACAATCGTTAGAAACAATGGGGAAACTGCGAGGTGAATCGATAAGTGCAGATGACTATTGACAAGCTGCCAGGGATAAGAGGGGATCTTGTGCGAAGACAATTCTTCGCGAGAATGGAATTTCCCAAAGTTGGTGGATGAGCTCCGGAAATGGACGGAAAGAAACCCAATCCAACCTAAGCAAAGTGACAAGCCCTGGCGTGACAAGAATTTTCAAGCCCTACAGCAGAGAGATGGCAGAAATCGGGGATGTGTTTATTGTGAAAAACAAGATCACAAATCGGTTGACTGCAAAACGGTTGCCACTGTGGACAATCGCAAGAGAGTGCTTAGCAGCAAATGCCTGTTTCAATTGCACCGGAAACAAACACAGAGCTGACAATTGCAAGAGCCGTTCCTCGTGCCAGATTTGTCAGAGATATCACACCTCCATATGCAGCAGCCTTGGTAACCAGTTAATGACAGTGACTGCAATGGGAAGACCAACAGTGATCTATCTGGTCGTCGTAGTGGAAGTGCTGGGAGTCGTGTCGTGGGTTGTTAGAAACCTGTGCTGGAAGTTCGTATGCTTCAGCAGCGTTACTTGATTGCTTAAAGATCCGTCCTCATGAACGAGAGGTATGACAGATCAAAATGATGTGAGTGGTTACTAAGCCTGTGGAGATCTTCAAGGTACAGATAAGTTCAGTGAAGGGCAATTTCCTCCTTGAAAAGGACGTGACCATGGTAAACAAAAAACAGCTGTTATCCCTGGAAAACCCTTGCTACCAGCAGGTCCTGGAAAGGTATGGCCACTTAAAGGGAGTGAAGATGGACAATATGGACACACGGGATTTCCTTCCAGTGCACCTTATCTTGGGAGTGTCTGACTATACCAAGATCAAGACTGAAACCGCACCTCTTATTGGAGCCGCTAACGAGCCTATTGCCGAGAAAACCAGGTTTGGATGGACCATTATTTCACCAGGCAAGGAAGTGGATCTGTCTCCAATGTTCCTGACACAAAAATCGACGGTAGCTTACGAAAACTTGTGCAGACTGGACGTACTTAGACTCGTGGATTGTGCAACTGGTGACCAAGACAAGGTGCATTCAGAGTTCAAAGAGCAACTTAGACGAGACGAAGAGGGTTGGTACGAAACTAGCCTTCCATGGAAAGGGAACCACCCACCTCTACCAAGCAACGAAGCAGGAAGTCTTTGCAGGTTAACCAGCCTCGTAAAGAAACTGCGCAGCCAAGGAATTATAGTCCGTTACAATCAAGTGATCCAAGACCAAATCAAGGCCGGAATAGTCAAGAGAGTTAGCAGACCTGCCCCTGGGGAGCACGAGTTCTACATTCCTCACAAGGCAGTGGTACGCGACACAGCAGAAACCACCAAGCTTTGAGTAGTCTATGACACGTCAGCACGGGCCTACTCTGATGCACCCTCGCTAAATGAGTGTTTGTATCCTGGCCCACCTCTTCAGAACAAGCTCTGGAGTGTCCTAGTTCGTTCTCCGTTTCATCCAGTGGCAGTCACAGGAGACATCAAGCAAGCTTTCCTCCAAGTCCGAATCAAAGAGCTAGACCGCAATGCGTTAAGATTTGATTGGTTGAAGGACCCAAGCAGTCAAACAGTGGAGACGCTGCAGTTTACTAGAGCCCTTTTCGGCCTCACGTCATCGCCATTCCTCCTGGGAAGCGTAATTCATCACCTGTTGGAAAGTTGCAGACAAAACTACCTGCGTATTGTCAGCAAGATCAAACAAAGCTTATACGTAGACAACCTGATCAGTGGTGGTCCTACAACTGAAAAGGCAAAAGAAATCAAATCAGCTTCTCAGATCGTATTCGCCAAGGGCACCTTTGAGTTGCATAAATGGCATTGAAATGTGAAAGAGTTGGAATCAGCTACTTCCGAAACAGTCTCGATCGAGGAAGAAACGTACACAAAGGAGCAGTTAAACGTCCCCAGAAGAGAAGGAACCACCCTGCTCGGTTTGCCACGGGACAAGGAAAACAATATTATCAGCGTGAGTTTTCCACAAGAGAAGGCTGACCCCAGCAAGCGGGGAATTTTAAGCAAAGTGGCAAGGATCTACGACCCACTGGGATTGGCCTCTCCTATCTCATTGGGTGGTAAACTCCTCTACTGCAATGGGTGTGACGCCAAGCTAAACTGGGATGTAAGGCTACCAAGCAAGTTGATGCAGAGTTGGATATGATGGGAGGAGCAACTTCCCAAGCAGCTTACAGTCCCAAGGTCTTTAGCAGCCTATCAAGAGGACATTCAGTCAATTGAATTGCATGCGTTTGGTTATGCCAGTAGCAAGGGCGTGGCCACGGCTGTCTATGCTGTAGTTGTTCAAGAGTCGGGCGTCAATCAGGGGCTTGTGGCAGCGAGAGTGAGAGAGTGAGAGTTGGTGTCTGGGCATATGGCGGTGAATCTCTTAGCAAACATGGTCTCAGCCCTGGGTGGATTTCCCCTAATAGAAAGGTACTTCTCGCTAGATAGTACCGTTGCCCTGCACTGGATCAGATCCCCAGGCACATATAAGCAGTTTGTGAGTAACAGAATTGAGAAAATACAAGCACATTTGGAAGTGACCTGGCGGCACGTAGGGACCTCGGAGAACCCTGCTGACCTTGGAAGCCGTGGTGGAGAGGTGACAAATCATCCCTCTTGGTGCAACGGACCGAAGTAGTTGCAGAACAAAGCATGCTGGCCTCCAGTTATTGCGACCAAGGCATCAGATGAATCAATGGCAGAAGAGAAAGCAATGCGAGATGTCTTTGCTGTGGCGATAGCAACTACAGATGAGCTAGACGCCCTTCTTGGAAAGTCTACCAACTGGAAGACGATGAGAATCTGTGCATGGATAATGCGGTTCATCCACAACATTCGTTCAAGGAAGATAGGAAGACTCAAGGGGCCGCTGACAACTGAAGAAACTGACAAAGTGAGACTCTTTTGGGTGAAAAGAGTCCAGACCAGAGCCGCAGCAGATAAACATTATTAAGAAGATCAGTTGCAGCTGAATCTACAACCAAACCAAGACGGCGTATTGGAATGTCGAGGCAGAATCCAAGGACATTTTCCGGTGTATTTGCCCGATAGTCAGCAGTTCACAGAGAAGCTTGTGACACAATTTCATCTCGGAACACTCCACGGGGAGTCGTCAGTACCATGGCAAAGGTTTGAGAGCTGTACTGGGTGCCATGGCTGAGAAGAGTACTTTAAAGACCCACAGATAAGCCGCGTCTTTTTTCCAAAAATCGTCGCTCAAAATTGGGGGTGCGGCTTATCTGTGGGAATATTTGGAAAAGGTGCCGTAAATCTCTGAATTGACACTTTATGGATAAGTATGTCAATAAACATTACATAAAACTACAAGGGAGTACTGGTCATTGCTTTTGCAAGTTTGGTGGCTCCTAAAAGAGCTGTTGTTGATGTAAGTGTAAGCTTATTGTAGAGCTTACATTTGTCGCCGCTTATAGCGTTAAACCTTCTTCATTAGGAGATCCTTCAAGCGGTATATGTTTGCTTTTCTCCAACATGAAAACGTCACGCAGCAGGGAATTTCCATTCTCCCGCAAAGCTGTTTGCAGCGTCGACGACAGCCAGTAACTTCAAGATATCAATCCCCCACGAGCGAGAAAATACCACGCTATTCTCGAGTATTCACGTGGTAGATGGCCCACTTTTTCCTCACCGTTTAGCACTTTGATGGCATATTTGTCGAACTGATTATGTAACTCTCTTAGAGCAACAAATTTGTCTGACATTTGGCTCCCAAATCTCTTTGTAGATGTGATAGCCACGAACAGCAAATGCAAACTCGAACGACTCCATCTTGTTTTGCTTGAGAATACACAAACAAGGCAAACTTATCGTTCTCACCCAAGTCCCACGCGGCTTGGTATAAACCAATTGTGCCAAAATGCATCTTGTTGCTATGCGATGAAATGCCTTATTTGTATCAACTACGTATTAACAAATAAAGACACCGTTACACTGGGCAATGTTTCGTGCAGCTTATCTCTCAATTTTGTTTAGCCATTGCGAGACAAGTTACAGAAATGGTGCTTTGTGTAATACCTGCAAAACTCTTAAAAACATCGGGCTGCTTCCAGTGTCCAGTTTTCCACCTTCCAAGCCGATCGAATGCCTGGTTACTAAGCTACACACGTTCAACAAACACTCCAGCAAAAAGTCTATGGAAAAACAGTGTTGAATGAAGAATTACCTGTCAACAAATTCCAGAAAAAGATCAAACATGTCAAAGATGGTGGAAACGATGTTCATTATATTAAAGCGCTAAAATTGTGGGTAAGACTTTGAAGTATTTTTCGTTTCAATGTTAAAAGTGAGTTTACGTTCGATGAACAAGACTCTTAAAGGCTCGACTTTGGATTTCTCTCAAAAAACTTTTTTTCCAAAATTTGAGTTGTTAAACTCAGGGTGTGGCTTATCTACGGGTGTGGCTTATCTGCGGGTGTTTACGGTAACTAAAAAGATTGTGAAGTCTTGCCATGGATATCAGCGGTTCAGGCCACAGGCTTATACCTCTCCTCCACCAGGGAACCTTCCAAGGGATCGCACAGAGGGCCGAACACCCTTCCAAGTCATTGGTGTGGACTTTGTGGGACCATTGAGGTACCGAAAGAAACCAAAAACTGAAGGAAAGGCATACATCCTACTGTATGCTTGCAGCCTTACACATGCCATGTATGTAGACCTTGTGCCAAACCTTGAGACCACTGAGTTCATCAGAAGCTTGAAGTGTTTCATTGCCCGACACAGGAGGCCACAGGGGATCTACTCTGACAATGGCAAAACACTTGTCAGTGCATCCAAATGGATTCAGCAAGTAATGAAAGATGAGAGGATCTATGGGTTCCTCGCTTCGCAAGGGTTCAAGTGGAAATTCAATCTCAGTCGTGCGCCCTGGTGGGGCGGCCAGTTTGAAAGATTGATCGGGCTGGTTAAAGGATCCCTGTACAAGTCTATAGGAAATGGTCTGCTGTCATGGAAAGAACTCCAAGAAGTGCTGCTAGATGTGGAAGTTGCCCTTAACAACAGGCCACTAGATTATGTGGAGGATGACATCGAGCTGCTTATCCTTTACCCCAAGTTCTCTATTGCACATGCAACCGAACGCACTGCCAGAGTTGGAGCCAAACCACATCCAAGACTATGACTTACAAAAGCGTGCAAAGTACTTGGGCAACTGTAAAGATGCAGTGTGGTCCCATTGGACCAAAGAATACCTGAGGGGGCTCCGGGAGAGACACCGTTTAAAGCACAAGGGTGACAGTACCCATCCAGCGGAAGGAGATATGGTAATTATCAAGTCCGAAGAGAAAAACCGTGCTCAGTGGAAGTTGGGAGTGGTGATTGACTTGATAACTGGCTGAGATGGTGCGGTCTGAGGAGCAAAACTACGCACTCCCAAGTCAGTCATTGAGTGCCCAGTGCAGCATTTATATCCACTTGAACTTACCTGTGACATGACAGCAGCACCAGCAGCTCTGAACCCTACTGTGCCGGCCTTTAGACCACGAAGAAACGCTCAGTTGCTGCCAGAGCTCATATCCAGGAACTTGCACAAATGGATGATGAAAACTAGAGAGACTGCTTTAATTTTGTTTATTGTGATTTTTCATTTTAGCATTGTTTAGTGATCAGATTAAGATAGCCTCTAAGACATTTGCTCTCTCGAGACAAATGGGGGGGAGAGTGTTAGAAAAGGGACTGCGTGACTGTCACGCGGTGGAAGTGAACTTTGGTCCTCATTGTTTTCGTTGCTTAGTGATAAGCTGTAGTCACGTGATGTAAGTTTAGGATTTCAAAAAGCCGTGTGCGAGTCGTGTGAGATCTAGCGATTGTAATCTTCCTAATTTCCTATGAGTTGGGACACTAAAAACAGTGAAGTGATTCAAGTCTGTTGGTTGTTCAAACGTGAAGATTATCAGGAAAATCTCTTGTGTTAGAAGCAATCGGAAGATTCCTGACAATTATGTCCCAACTTCCCAGCGATGTTCGACTACAAATTTCACGCATGTCCACAAATGAAGTTTGGAAAATTGATGAGCTTCTTGACACCATAAAGTCTGAAATTGATGCCCGGGAAGCAAGCGAAGGAGCGAAATCGAGCGCTGTTGAGAATCGCAAGCCTCCTATTAATCCAAATGCGTTGGTCGCAAAGAGCCCCAAAGAGTTTAAAATTCGTTGCGCTTACTGTGGAAGCCTACACTATTCTGCTTCTTGTGACAAGGTGCTCGATTGTGAAAGCCGAAAGAAGATTCTTGCAAACAGCAACCGATGCTTCAATTGTCTACTAAAGGACCACAACAACACTCAGTGTATGAGCGAGAAGAATTGTAGGCACTGCAAGAAATGCCATCATCAATCCATATGTGATCAAGTTCACACAAAGGTAAACCTATCAATGGCTGATGAATCTGCGAGCAGCGAAACAAGCAGTACGACAATGAGTGCAACGACAACTATGATCAATGCGAACGTACAACAACCAAAAACTGTGCTTTTACAAACAGCACGAGCTGTGGCACTCGATGAAACAGGCAAACTTTCGCCTCCAGTCAGGATTCTGTTTGATAGAGGAAGTCAAAGATCTTATGTCACCGAAAATCTTCGATCGAAGCTAAAATTGAAATCCGTTCAACACAAAAGGCTAAATCTCAACACCTTTGGAGAAGCCCGTTACAAATCTCAGAATTGCGACTTAGTTCACTTATGACTCAAACGACCTGGTTCATCTAATGATGAAGTAATCGATATTTCAGCATTAACCCTTCCCATAATCTGTTCCCCGATGCCATCAAGAGTACAAACTAACTTTGTTCATTTGGAAGGCCTGGAATTAGCTGATCAATTCAACGGATCGCACGATACAATTGATGTTCTAGTGGGCTCTGACTTTTACTGGGACATTGTGATTGGAGATATCGTGTCTAGAGATGGGCCAACAGCACTTAGCAGCAAGTTAGGATGGTTGCTCTCAGGTCCCATTAAAGGAGCAAAATGTGACAATTACATTGTTTCAAATCTGATTATTTCTGGAGAATTGCCTGTAAGCGAGACAGATGAAGTTACACAAATCATGCAAGGCTTTTGGGAAACCGAAAGCATTGGAATCAAAGACACCCCCAAATGTCAACAAGCGATCAAACTCGAAGACCAATTTTCAGACATTTCATTCAATGGTAACCTTTATGAGGTTGGGCTTCCTTGGAAGGATGACTGTCAGCCATCCTCAGACAATTGGCGAATGTGTGACACACGTCTTAAGTTCCTACACCGCAAGTTAAAAGTGGAGTCTGCCTTATTGAACAAATATCCTAACATCATTACAGAACAAGAAAGAAACGGAATAATCAAAAAGGTCGATAAAGCCCCTAGCAATGACAGCAATAACAAAGGCATCCATTACTCGCCACATCATGCCGTAGTTCAAAAGGATCATGAGAAAACAAAAGTTTGTGTTGTCTATGATGGCTCAGGGAAGACATTGAAGAATGAACTTTCACTCAATGACTCTTTGGAAGTTGGTCCGAACTACATCCCACACATCTTTGACCTATTGACAAAATTCCAAAGTAGCACAATAGGCCTGTCAGCTGACATAGAAAAGGCTTTCCTAAACGTGGGAATCAAAGAACAACATCGAGACATGCTTAGATTTCTGTGGTTCCAAGATCCATTCGCTGATGAATTGAAGATCGTTCCATTCAGATTCAACCGTCTTGTCTTTGGATTACGTCCTTCACCGTCGGGTTTGGGTGCTACAATCAAGCATCATTTACAACTTCTCACACAAGACGAACTGGAAATTGCACAGTTGCTGGAAAATTTGTTCTACGTTGACGACCTAATTACAGGAGCAGACGATGATCAAAGAGCATTTGTCATCTATCAGAAATCAAAGGAAACGATGTCGAAGGGAGGTTTCAATCTGTGAAAGTGGAATTTGAACTCGAGAACATCGTTTCAGAAAATTGGAAGCTCAGAATTGACAAAGAATTACGAGAATACCAAGAGTGTTGACAAAACGCCTGCAGAGATCACTGCTGAAGATGATGAACCCTACGCAAAGTCAAGCACTGGAATCACTGATTGTACAACAAATGATGATCGCATCGTGAAGATTCTTGGAAATGGAACACTTTAACTGACGAGTTTCTCTTTCACTTCGAAGATCTGTACAATTACAGAAATTCACTACCTGTCAACAAGAGATCAGTGCTCAAGATTACTGCAAAGATATTCGACCCTCTAGGAGTTACGAGCCTTTTCGTGATCAGACTGAAGATGTTTTTTCAAGTTCTCTGCACAGAAAAGTTAGAGTGGGACGAACCACTTCAAGGAGAGCTGAACAAAACATGGAATTTTCTACTTGAAGAGTTGAAATCAATGAAAACAATTCAGATACCAAGATGCTATTTTTCCCATGATTCTTTGATAGTTGAAGTACAACTTCATGCGTTTAGTGATGCTTCCGAGAAAGCTTACATAGCTGTACTGTACATGCGAACGACTTACAGCAATGGTTGAGTTCAAACAAGTCTGGTCACAAGCAAGACAAGAGTAGCACCAATCAAGAAACAGATGATTCCTCGCCTGGAACTACTTGGAGCGACAATTTTGGCACAACTTGGGTCCGCAGTCACTAACTCGCTTACAAAGAAAATTGACTAAGTGGTTTATTGGGTAGATTCAAGAACCATACTTTGCTGGATTAGAAACGAGAAGCTGTGGAAACAGTACGTCCGAAACAGAGTAGACGAGATTCGACAACTGACAAGCAAACGAGATTGGCAACATTGCCCTGGAAACGTAAATCCCGCTGATTTACCTTCACGCGGTATGACCGGAAACGAGATGGTGGAAAGTTCCATGTGGTGGAATGGACCACCTTTCCTTTGTACTTCAGAAGATTGGCCACAAGATCAACCTACCATTGAAGCAAATGAAACCGCACTTGCAGAACTCATCAAGAATCCACCTGAAGAGACACACACGTTAACATCTTCTGAATACACAGTCGAAATCAATCTACTGAACATTATCAACTGTGATCGTTTCAGTAACCTGAACAGCATGTTACGCGTGACTGCCTACATGTTAAGATTTGTCAACAAGATTAAGAGACGTCTGCTGAGGCATGTAGAAGATAACGAAGAAAACGATGAACTGAAAGCAAGTACTTTAGAGCAAGCCGAATCCCTTTGGATACGTACAGTACAAGCAAAAGCCTTTTCCAGTGAGATCAGCAATGTACAGAAAGGACTTGAAGTGAAACCCCACCGAGTTGATCAATTTGCCTGGTACTTTGATGAAAACCACATAATGAGGTGTCGTGGAATAATTAACAACTCTAGCCTGCAACCTGAAAGTAAACATCCAATTTTATTACCTTCAAATCATCCCTTTGTTGAGTTGCTGATCCGTCAAAACCATGAGAAGGTTAAATACAGTGCTGTCAATAACACACTCACCACTATCCGAAAAGGATTTTTGATACTCACAGGGAGACAAGCTGTTAAGTGTGTACTAAGGCGTTGTGTGATCTGCAAGAAACTTGAAGGACTGTCATATCCAACAAGCTATTCTCCAGATTTACCAAGCATCCAAGTCTCAGATGGCCTGCCGTTTACCCATGTAGGAGTGGATTTTGCAGGCCCTGTTAACATTCGAGAGAATTCAGCCTCCGGAAGCGACAGCGAAAAATGCTATATCTGTTTGTTTACCTGTGTGACAACACGTGCGGTACATTTGGAATTAACAAGGAATCTAACTGTAGAATGTTTTCTACTAGCCTTTCGAAGATTCACTAGCCGCAGAGGTCTAGCAGCAACCCTAATCTCAGATAATGCGAAAACCTTTAGAGGAGCATCAAGAGAAATCAAGAAGATAGTGCGATCGAAAGAAGTCCTCCGATATTTAGCAAACAACAGCATGGTGGGGTGGTTTTTAGGAACGGTTGATCCAAAGTGTCAAGCGGTGTATCAGAAAAACCATCGGGAGGACAATGCTGAACTATGATGAACTGGCCACCTCACTGACCGAAGTAGAGTCTGTCATCAACTCAAGATCTTTGACGCACGAAGAGGATGACCAAGATGGAGTGAGCTACACACTTTCTCCTTCCCACCTGATCAATGGCCAAAGAATCATCGATTCACCAAATGGTGGCCACTTTGAAGTAATCAGCACCAATTCATCTTTGACTAAACGAGCCAAACATCATCGACACCTTCAACAGTTTACTAATCGACGGAAGAAGACCTACCTGCTGAGCCTACAAGAAAGGCACACCCAAATTACCAGAAATCACAAGGGAGCAGAAATTGCAGTGGGTGATGTTGTCATCCTTAGGAACGATTCCACTCCAAGAATGTTTTGGAAACTAGTGTTAGACGAAGAACTATTGCCAGGCAGAGATGGAATTGTAAGAGCCGCTTGAGTGAAAGTAGCGAATGCAGAACGAAATCCCAGGATTTTCACAAGAAGTGTTAAACACTTAGTTCCACTAGAATTAAATGCAAATAGTCAAACCAAGGTACCAGTAGAGAGTGAACAGGAAGTGTGCATTCCCTCAGCAGTAAATGACAATGAATCTCATTTAAGACCACGACGAATCACAGCCATCAGGAGAACTGCACCGGAAACTGAACTCATAGATTTTGTAGAACGTTGTTAAGAAGTTTGCTCACAGAAGTGACCAAACCGGGGGAGTGTGTCGTGAAAATTTTCTGTTTTGTTTTTAATTTGTTTCTGTTGGATCGCACATCTGGGACAGTGTACATTTCACCATTTGATTGACATTTATCTCATGATTTTGTGTATATGATTCATTTTTTTCGATAGACATTTCAGAGTAAGAATAAATTCAAAACGAAATTTGCGATGTTTTATTCACGATAGTGGTGTCAGTCGTTGTGGCTCATGTATGCTCTTGATAAATAAATACAAACATAACGAGAACCAGGGTCTCAGTGACCACCAACCAGTAGTTGTTTTAGTTTGAAACGGACATTATGTTTACATTTCATAATGCAGAAATTATGCCCATATTTGACAAACTTTTGCTTGTATGCAAATCCGGCAAATGTAATGTTTGTCTAGAGATACACGCAAAGATGCTACGAATAAAATAGTCGCGTACATGTCCATGAAATCAAATGGTCAACAAAATACCTTTCATCACAAAGGTCAATCAATCATTTTTTTATACTTTGTAGTCCTCTTTTGTCATAGTCTAAGCTGCAGCCACTGCAATAAATATGTCAGTTAGAAATGCATAAAAACGTAGTGATAAGTTATAAGCCAAAGGGAAAGGAGACTATTAACAGAACTAAAAGATCGTGATGTATTATGTTTAGGGTTTGTCCTACATTGTTTTGGAATTGAATACTGTATAACATCTGTTTACATTTGTATTAAACTGCCATGGCAAGCTGTGTCTGGCTAGAGGATCGTTACTCATAAATCAAATGTTAAAAAACCAATGATAATTCATGGCCAACACCAGCTACTGAATAGTGCTTTCTATGCTTCTGCTGTTCAAAAAATAACTTGCTCAATTCATGAAAACACTGGTCATCAATAACTGGACGTAAATGCACAGTAGACATCATGCGCATTCAAGTGAAACATTCTGTAAAAAAATACTCTAAAACTTTAACTTCTTCCAGGCTTCTTAGGCCCCACAATTCTACTAAACATCACATAATCACCTGCAACACTACAGAAAAGAAAAATGTAATAATTATTTTCAAAGTAAAAATCGTGTAGATGGCCATGCATAATGTTACATTATTTTGTACATGCCACAACAAAGTAAACACAACAGTTGATCAATGATTTGTAATCCAAATTACGCATCATTGTGTTGAGCTAATAATTATAAAAGCATTTTTCATTACCGTTCTGCCAAGTGTTGTGAAAAGTTGCCAAAGCATTGAAAACATTATTAAAGCATTCTGGGACATTATCGAATGTTGCTTGCGTTTAGAGAATTTGTCAAGAAACATTGAAAATGCATTGAGGATCATTCGCCAAGCATTAAAATGCATTGACAGTGTATTCACAATTCATTCAAATGCAATTCCAGGTAATTTTCTTTAAGCCTGGTTTTCCCAAATAGGGTCACATATTTCAAACTATTTTCCAGTCAACTTGAAGATAGGTCTGTTCATTATCACCATTGAAGTTGAAATCCAAAGAATAAGAGCTTTTACAATTTCTGTTTCTCCTCCTTGTTCATTCAAGTTTTAAATTTAATAGAAAAGCAGAAATGAAGAAATAAGGCTGATCCACCATTATTTCACCACCAAAGTGACCCATACCTTTACAAAACAGGTATTCTGAACTAACTCTTGAAGAGGAACAGCCCAAAATCAGTAGTGAATGCAATCAAGGGTCATCTTATGAACCGCAGTTGTACTGTCACCGTTGCATCCCAAAACAAGCCACAGTTGATAACCCAACAATTTTTAAGGCCAAAAAATTCTCAAATGTCAAAAACAAAAAGGAAAGAATCAATCTTTAGTCAAATGGCTCAGTTACCTGAGAGGCTAGCCCACATGGGAACCAGAAGAAAACAATTTGGACAAGTATTTGAATAAAAACTTTGTAAAATCTCTGCTGATATTAGGTATAATTTATCTGAAAACTGTTTTATTGGTCCTGCACACCAGGAAAAAACTTTGCCCTAATCCCATCTTCCAAACAGAATATCTCACTTGAAGTATTAGATAAACGTTTTAGTAATTAAGTAGGTTTCTTTTGCCCTAAAAGTGGATTAAATACTGTGACGAACTTGCAATGGTTGGGTTTTGCCTGGAATCCCGAATTGAGATCATACCCAGTCCTTTGTTCACCTTGGTGGAAGATATTTCCTTTTCACAACATTTGGCACGGTTGTCACCAGTTATCTGGAAGATATTTCCTTTCCACAACATTTGACATGGTTGTCACAAACACCAGTTATCTGGACATCACACCACTTGCAACCTACAATTTCCTGTGCAATGTCAGTTTTAGTGGAATGAAGACAAGTTTGGCCATGTGTCTGAAGAACCTTCATTTCTTGTTACCACTATTTCTACTGAATCAATCATATATGTTTATGGGGTCCAAACCCAAGTGACAAGTCAGCACACTATTACATCAAGAGCATGATGATGCATATATGATAAGGACAAAAAATATGCAAGTTAGCCTCCAGGAATACCTTGAGTATTTTTGTACGTTTAATTAGGTGAACTTTACTTAAATTTTCTTTTAAATATCTTGACCGGTCAGAGACGAGACATGACCGAGCTAAAATTACTTTGGCCAGTCAACATGACCGGCCACAGTCCGAAAATTATTTTGAGCCCTGAGAAGGTACTGTAGAAACCATTGTAACAGATTACAGTGGCTATGTTGGTTTCTCAGCCCTTAATTTTGTCCTTTGTTGTATTGCCTCCCAAGTGTGTCCATAAAATCTTTCAACCCCATTTAAAATATGTACATCACCAGAAAATACCACTACAGACTGTTGCTACTACACAACATCCAAACAAAATTTGCAAGTGTTGAGCGATTAAAATCAGTGAAGCCATGCAGCAAAGGTTTTCTACAGTAATAATTGAGCCTACAGTTTTAAAATTTCTTCAGATAAATGGTATGTTAACTACTTTTACATTATGTGGTGATTTGCCCCATCAAACAATGCCCATATTTCTATTGACAGGGACGTTTCATGACACAGTCATTTTATGTATAGATATAATTGAATTTGATGTTCATGTTTCTTTTGTTACTGATAATGTTGAGGTAGTTATGTTGAGGTTAGTTTGTTGAGGTAGTTATTTAGTGACTAGTTGTAATCAAAGATTATGAGTGTGTTTGACGCAGTCACTTTAATATATACCTTAAATAAATGATTTCACTAGCTGACTTTCAACCTCTGTCTATTGCTAAAATCAATGTTTTTCATCTACAACCGAGGTTTTACAGAGATATCAGTGTCAAAGTCCATGCCAGTTTAAAGTGGTGCTATGACAAAAATTGCATTTGTCCTATCCAAGCCATTTTAAAACATAAACAAGTAGTCTGTATGAGAAGAAAAATGTTGTTTGTGATTTTCAAATATCTCTTTTCGTTCTAGAAATATTCAAGTTGTTACAATATGCAAATTGGCCAAGTGATGACTTCATACACTGTCGGGGAAAATAAGTTAGTTATCTATTAATAATAAGTTGAATATTAAATGTACAAGGAATTAGTCAAATGATTACGTTATAGTGTGCAACATTTCACAGTAAATTGAACTCAGTCCGCAGTTTATCAGCTGATGTACTTTGCACGCGTTAATTGAACCAAATAGGGAAGATCACGTGAACTTCATAAATTGTAACTTTACTCTAGGTAGATAGATCTATTTACATACTTGATTTAATATTTATTGGATTGAGTGTATGACATCATCGGTCATCTCATTTGCATATTTTACACACATTTCAGACTTGAACATCTCTGGAACTAACGCAGATATTTGCAAACCGTAAACAGCATTTTCAATCTTTCATAGACTTCTTTGTGATACAGCTAAAAGCTCAAGGGGTAAAAATTTGATCATTGTACCTCTTTATTAACCCTTTCATGTGCAAGCGCATATATACGCGTGCTTCCAAAAGTGGACAATATTTGGACACAATATTTGGTTGAACATGATGTATCAAGTACCAGACCCCTCTCAAAAGTAAACTCACATGTCTTTTGATGTTTTCGGCCATCTTGGTGAGTTTTAGAGCAAATTTTGTGGTGTTTTCACGAGTTTCTTCACACGTGTGTTACATGAGAAAATACTGGGGCTTTAAAAATGGTAGCACGACAATATACGGTCGAGGAAGTCACTGAAATCGTTATCAATTTACCTTTTGATGGTGATGAAAGTGAGCTCAGTGACTTCGCAGGTTCGGAAGGGGACGAAGGTGATGGTACATAACAACAACAACAAAAACCTTTATTAAACAATCAGGATGAAATGGATGAATTCTCCGATGAGAGAGGAGGAAGCCAACAATGTCACGGAAGACAACCCATCAGTTAGACATGGAAATGGTTTTTGGGGTCGAAGAGATGAGGAAACTGTTCGTGAGTAGCCTGAATTTACTGGCTGCCATGGACCAACACAGCTCCTTGGTATTGATGCTGAACCCGTGGACTTCTTTGATCTTCTCTTCCCAGAGGAACTCTGGTCTTTGATCGCCCAGGAAACAAACAAATATTGATTTCACCAAGGAGTTTCAGTGGGATAATGACACAAACATTGAGGAAATTCGAGCATTTGTTGGCCTCTTGTTTGGTATGGGACTCCACAAAGTGCCAGAAATGAAACATTATTTCTGTGCTGATTGGGTTTTTGGTGTTCCAGCCTTTGCTCAAGTATTTACTTCAAAAAGATGGCATCAACTATGGAACTACTTGCATCTTGCAGACAATGATGATCTTGCCAGGCCCAAAAAAGGTGAGCAAGGTTATGAAAAAATTTGGAAAATACAGCCAATGTTTGTTGAGCTTGTGCCATCCTTTCAAGATCATTTTCACATTGGACAAAATGTTTCTGTGGACGAAATTATGATCAAGGGAAAGGGGGAAAAATCCCTTAGAGCAATATTTGCCCATGAAGCCTATCAAACGAAGCAGCAAGATATTGGCATTAGCATGTTCTGACTGTGCATATGTCTTTGACTTGAGGGAAACACTGAGCATGGCTTAGCTCACGGAGTTGTCACAGACCTTTGTTTACTCAAACTTGGACCCAACAACCATGTTATCCACATGGATAATTTTTTCACTGGTATTCCTCTAATGAGACAATGCTGGTATTTACAGTGTTGGGACAATTTGAAATAACAGGTTTCTCCACTCTGCCTGTCTAAAAGACAAAACAATGCTAAAGTCAATGAAGAGGGGTGAATATCATACTGCTTCATCTGGGTCAATGGTGGCTACTGTTTGGCATGACACAAAAGTGGTATCTTGTGTGTCTAATGTTCACGATTCACATGGTACCTGTTGAAAGAAAGAAAAAGGATGGTACTGTGTGCAACAGCACCTGCGTGCCTCGTTTTTATTTCGTAGAATTTTATGTATTTCCCTTTTTACCCCATTTATGTCACAATGATTTTCTGCTAGCTACCACGTGACTATAGCTTAATATCGCGAGCACATGTAAAAAGATACGATAGGCTCACAGAAATTCGACAGGAACCACCAGTTATTGCTGTACAACTCAGAACCTACTAGGGCGTTCACCCCAACACGTCCTACCATACAGGATCGCTGTAACAGTTGGCACAATAAACCTGACCCTTGTGGAACCTGTGAGTCTTTAGTCTTTTAGTTTCACAGATCTCTCCGCTATCGGAGCTGACGCCGCTACACTGTGGTTCAAACCAATTCTCCACCACGTGTTCAGGATTACAATGCCAACATGGGTGCAGTCGATAAGTCTAACCAGCTGCGGCAGAGTTATGCTATTGACAGAAAGTCAAGAAGGTGAAGGTGCCTTTTTCACTTTCTACTTGACTTGACAATGGTCAATGCTTACATTATTTATTGTCAAACATTCAAATTGCTGCAAAATCCACCAAATGTAAACCAGAAGCCTCTAAGCCAGGTTCAGTTTCGTTCCCAGGTTGTCAAAGGGTTAGTGGGGACTTTTTCATGCAAGATGAGACCAGGTCCTCCAAACCCCCAGTATGCTTTACCAGTTGTAAGAGTGCCTGGTCATGAGTCTGTAAATATTGTGAGCTTAGGTATCAAGAAAAGGGGGAGGTGTGAACAATGCTGTATTGGGGTTTATGGAGCTAAAAGAAAGGAAACTTGCTTTGACTGTAGACAATGTAACAAGCACCTGTGTAATTCTCAATGTCATGATGAGTATCATTGTTTTTTTTTTGTATGAAGACAACCTCAGAAACCTAAGAAACCAAAGTTTCAATGTTTTATCTCATGATTTAATGCAATGTAATTATGTTATCAACAATTGTAGCTGTAATTGTAGTAATTGTAGCTATTAAACTTTGTTAGACATGTCACTAGTCTATCTTGCCGTAAGGAAACTGCTCCTTTGATTGCATAAGCGAGCGACAGTGACAAAGAGTGAAAAGAACTTTGATTATTGCATGGAATTTCAATGAACTTTTTAAATGTTGTTCTTTAGAACATTTCAATACAAATACTTTATGCTGTATTTACCAACTGTTCATGTTTAAAGATGGTTCAAAATGATATTATGGACATTTTATCAGCATGATTATCTAATATTTTGTAATTTTTGTCATAATTTGTCATTAGTCAGTAATTTACGCATAAATTATGACATCTGTCAATCAAAATAAAATGCATTGACTTGTCAACTATGTCTGAAAATATGAAGTCTCTGGGCATTATAGTTGGTGAGATATGATGAAAAATGTGTAAGTGTCAAAATCTGTGAATTTTACCAATATTTCTGCACATGAAAGGGTTAAGAGGTCTCCTGTACAAAGATCTACAAACTATGATTTGTTCATACGTTACGTATCAGCATCAGTTTCCATAGATTCACAAGTTTAACAGAACTAAAATATTCACCTTTACAGCCTTCAAATTTCATGCTAAATATTCCCACATTAACTGGTAATGTTCAAGCGAAAAAGCTAATTTGTAAAAGTACATTGTACATACATTATTCTAAGCTGAAGATTATTTTGCTATCACGTGCTCGTTTAATGTGCGAAAACAAACTTTGTGTGACTGATACAAGAATTTCCTGTGATGAATAAGGTACACATTAAAACAAACTCTGTGGGACTGA
The DNA here is from genome assembly GCF_042242905.1 of Orbicella faveolata. Classification (NCBI taxonomy): domain Eukaryota; kingdom Metazoa; phylum Cnidaria; class Anthozoa; order Scleractinia; family Merulinidae; genus Orbicella; species Orbicella faveolata. The sequence goes on from NW_028301576.1 coordinate 32,142,192, forward strand.
TTTGAGTATTTCCCCTGATGAATAAACTAGTAGTAATCAGAGATTATGTGAGTGCGTTCAACGCTCTCACTTTAATATATGTATATACCATAAATAAATGATTTCACTAGCTGACTTTCAACCTTTGTCTATTGCTAAAATCAACATTTTTTCAACCGAGGTTTTACAGTCAGATATGCATAGTGTCAAAGTCCATGTTAATGAAGAGGTCACAATTTGTTGATACGTTGCGTGATGCTGCCAGTTTCTATAGACTCTCAAGTTTCATAGAATTTTGGCCTGCGAACAGGCTCCTGACGAGGACAGAAAAAAAATTTCGGCAAGTGCGAAACAGAAGAATTATGAGAGCAAAGTGATCGGGGTGGGGACAGGGGAGCCTGTAGACTTTGTTTTTGATGTGCCTATCCACCCTTGGTGATAAGCCAGTAACAAATCAGTCAATGAGGTAATTAGACCTGTCAAGAAGCTACATTTTCGGTACTTGCAAACAGTTCTAATCGAGCTAATCAAATAGCTGGGCCGGGCGTCATAATATAGAGTGCAAGTAGGCAACATGTTCATGGAATATTTCAAACCTAACTTTGTCCCACCAGAGCCAATACTCAGAGAGCTTAAAACATATTTTGCAATACTGAAATGAGCCAAAAGAAATTATAAGGTGTCAAACTCTGCAAAGGCAACAAGCAGATAACAGCGGAAAGTCCAGAAACCATGCCTCTGACCTCTACAAAAAATTGCTGTAGCACCAGCAAACAGCTCCACTCCACTAGCTTCTATTTAGCATTCCTGCTCATAACAGAGCATAAAGTACCCTTCAGAATCACTTGTGAAATAACGAGAGGTCAAGAGACCAAGACTTAAAAGAGAACAGCAAATGCACTATTGTAACGAACCGTTGGAGTCGTACAATTTTACAAAGATATGTCAAATGTTCATCTCAAAGATGTCAACAATCAGCGATTTAACCAATCATATCATGATACCAGGAGCTGGTATAATAGAATGGCGGCATCAATAGAATGTCTACAGGCTCCCTCGCTTCGTTCAGGTTCACCAGGAGCCTGTTCGCCGGCTAATAGAATATTTAAATTATGTACATTATTCTAAGCTAGCATTTGCAATCACGTGGTCGTTTCGCGTGGTCATTTATTGTTAAAAAACTCCTTGCGACTAATTCGAGTATTTCCCCTGATGAATAAAGTAGTCTTATGGATCTTGCCTTAAGAGTACTTTTCCACCGATTCCAAACAAAATTTCGACCGGATAACAACTGAGCTATCTGTCACGACTGGCACTAATCAACAAATGGAATCAAAATGTAGCTGTTCCCACGGTTATCATCCCAAAGCCAAGTCGTGTTAATAAACAAGGACAATTCCCTCAGATTTCGATAAATGCTACCGTCGAAGCATTTAAAATCTAACGCTTAGAGCACATGATAGCGAAGCATACGGCGACTGAATGGAAAGAAGTCAAAGAAAGATCCATCAGAAAGACGAGCTCACATGGCCTGCTCACATACTCACATGTTCGCCACATGTCTTATCACATCTTAGCATTAAACGGTACCAGTTTACTGGCCGTGACAAGCCCCTACAAAAATCAAGCAGGGTGGCCATTTTGGTGTCCTTACAGGAATGTGGGTTTTTTGGCCTATAACCATGCACAGGGAGACCAACTCTGAAAAGCCACAGGTCACAATTAGGTTTGCGTTCCACTTCATCGAATGCAACTAGACAGTATTTACATAATTTGCAATTCCTTGGTTCAGGCTCACTCTTATCGATCTTGCCTTCAGAGTACTTTTCCACTGATACCAAACAACATTGGACTGGATTGAGACTGAGCTACATGTATCTGTCGTGACTGGCACTAATCAGCAAGTGCAATAAAAAATATAGCTGTTCCCATGGTTAACATCCCGTAGCCAAGGTGATTCAAAGTTGTGTTTATTAACATATACCAGTAAAATAAACAAGGACAATTCCCTCAGATTTTGATAAATGCTAGTATCGTCAAAGCATTTAAACTCACTTAAATCCGATGCTGAGAACACAAATAGCAAAGCCTACAGCATAGACTTAAACAGTACCAGTTTACGGGCCCCTGCAAAAGTCAAGCAGGGTGGCTGTTTTGGTGTCCTTACAGGAATGTTGAGTTTTTCTACACATAACCATGTACAGGAAAACAAACTCTGGAAATTAGGCTTGCGTTCTCCTAATGCAATTAATGAACCTTTTTGAACACGATAATTTTCCATTCCTTTTCTGAAGGTATTTGTAATCAATATGAACAATTTAGATTAGTAGAATTGATGTTTACTCTTCCAGAGCATCAATTTAGTAACTGCAAAGCACTGCCTTCTTTCCATAATTTTTCACATGAAGAATTGAGTTTTTAATTTTCCACCTCCCATGCAGGTCACACAATCAGATTACCAATTCATACTTCATTTTCAAGGAGCTACAGCCAACCAATAAGATGTAAATCAAATAATTACTCACAAACAGATGAGGACACTCTGTTTGAAATAAAGCACAACCTAGAATGCCCCCCCCCCCCAAAAAAAAAAGTGGGCTAAGAACTAATTTCTTAGTACAAAACATCACCAATTGCTGTCCTCAAAGTTCAGCATATCAACACCATTCTCACTGGATATTCACAATCACAGGAGCAACTAGGCAATAGCTATGCTCCCTCAGAAACATAATTTTCACTAAGCAATTCTTCAGTCCATGATAGCTCCTACAGGTGGATGAGTATTCAGAGAAAGAAAGCAACCAACGAAATAATGACATTGACCAAACCACTGAGCTGCTCAGGATAAAGGATCTAGCTGTTGCTTCCTTTCCAAGCATCATTAATGAAAGATTTCTTTCAATCAGACTTGAATTTCTTGATTCATAGATAAAGCACTTGGAATGACCGGGATCATCATGGCTAACTGCTGATTGAAATCGACATTGATCATATCTGAGTCCCAGAATGTGTAGAATGCCACTGCCACTATTACAGTAAGTTTGGTCAGTTGCTTCAAATTCTTGCAAATTGCATGGAATGAAGCCTCTGGAACACTAACATCCCATTGCAGCAGAAATGTTAGAGGGCCTTTGTTTTCCAAGAAATACAATATATGAAAGCAATCTCTACCAGCATGAAATTCTGCATAGTGTTTTTATATCATTGCATTAGCAGGTTCAACTTGGCATTGTGGACCAAAAACTTCCCCTCCATGTTGATGTTGATGCTGATCACTAGACTGGATAAGTAAAAACATTTTCTGCATGAATCACCATGGTCAGTCAGAGGAGTTCTCACAACTCTGACATATAAGAACTATCTTCCAGTCAAGAAATGTATGTTAAGTTACGTCCAACAATCCAGAAAAAATAATTTTACAAAATAACTTTATTTTATCATTATAAATTTTTTTTTGATGGGTGGGCGCATGGGTCTGAGTGCCCGATTCACACCCTCTCCTTCTAGGCTTTATCTATCTAGCTATCTAGCTATCTATCTATCTAGCTATCTATCTATCTATCTATCTATCTATCTATCTATCTATCTATTTATTTATTTATTTATTTATCTATTTATTTATATTCTTATTTAGTCTCTATATATATTTATAGTTTTTGCCCAATAAAGTTTTTTTTATTTAAGTGAATCTTCCAAATGGTCTTAAAGTTTACCTGTTAGTGGCTGCAATTCTAGACATACCAGTTGACATGACTTCCACTATTGCCTCTTTCTACCATCTTCCTCCATCACAATGTGTACTTCCCATCATCCCATCTACAAGGGATGCAAAATTGATATGGAGAAAGAGGGCAAGTGATATTTGTTTTCCACACTAAAACCTGTTTCCTAACGGGTTTCATATTAAGTTATGTAAAATACTATGTCATTGTGATTATTCTAAGTACTATTTAAATAAAGTCTCAAAAATGTTTATGCAAGTTGGCTCTTGACAAAACTTACATTAGCTGTGGTTACAACAAATACTTTTGCCATTGGGAAACTTGACTTCTTGACAGCTTCTGAGGGGAAATTGGATTCTGCTCCAGGTAAATTATCTCAGGCAAATTTTATCTTGTGGAGCTTGAGTACATCATGCCAAGAGAATTTCCCTCTTCAGTAAGTCTCCAGGGATTGATGGGAAAAATGAAATCATGAGGAAGCCACTACTGTCTGTTGGGAATGTTGTACTTCTCATCCTTCACAAGTTCAAGGGCTTTCAGCCATGCTAACGATGGCAGAATGGCAAAACCATTGTTTCTCATCTTGGTGATCAATACCAGCAGATTGATTTCCAACTCTGGCCATTCAGGTTTCTTTCTGAGGTTTACACGCCTCAGTCGTGTCATCTTCTTGAGGTTTTCTTTACTTTTTCACCAGAGCCTGACATTTCATTAACACTGAACTCACATTCAGCAGCACGATTCTCATTCTGCTATGTGAACTGGATAATTCTTAACTCATCAGACACAGTGTAGCTTAGACATTTTGTAAAGGAAAGTTTCATTGCCATATCAAAGTTCTGATTACTTCAGATTGACAAACTCATAGGTTGTTTAATTTATCATCTTTTTCTTAAAATTTAATACTCAGTTTAAAATATTCACTGATTAAAACTTTTAATTGGTAGTTTATTTTACTATATTAAATAAAAACCAATTACTTCAAAGCTTTTGTTTTTGTTTCCCTTTTATCTCATGCTAGTAACGATGTGACTAAACAATGGGATCCATGTATAAAATGTACTGAAAATTTGAAGGTTTATTTTACAGAAAAACGTGTGCATTATACATGTGTAAATAAGGTAGTTTCGCATCAACAAGCAAAACAGTATAAACATGGATAATCTGAATCTGTTTATCTCACCATGCTATTGGTGAATTCCTCATTCTTCAAAGAAATATATTCTGTTTTGGGCTGCTGAGATTTTGTAACATTCAGTCATATTGAAGAACCCAGGCCAAGCAGTTCCTGGCATTCATCAGACTCATCAAAAAGCAACAAAGAAAAGGACAAAGATGAAGGTAATCTAGATAAACAGTTTGAGCATTTGGATATATTTGAACAGAAACAGAGAACGGACAAGTCAATGAATGGATGCAGGAAAGTGCGCCTAAAGTGTCAACGTGCCACAGAAGGAACTTGGCCCTTTTCCATGACAGCATGGAAACCTTTCTGGGCCAAGGACAAACTTAAAGGAGTGCTAGAGGTAATAGAAAAAAAACAAACACAACAACTGCAGCTCATAGACCAATTTATGAACATTTCCTGCATCTAATGCAGTAATAGCTATTTACCACCTCAGAACACTACTGGTGGCTTGCAAAGATGTTATACCCGAAAGTACAGTTCATTTTTTACATAAAGACGACACTTTGAGGTCTTTCAAAAAACCTGATTTACCCTTAACCGCATAAGCATGCCACACAGCACTCCGTTGTTATTGCACCAAAATCCAAAGAGTGCCATCTGCATCTTCATAATGGCAGAGTCTTCAGACGCAAGTGATTCAGAAATAAAAAAACAAGGGAAATTGCTGAAAGTGACGATGAAAGCAACATTTTTGTTTCTGCTGTTGATACAGAAGACCTCTTTGAGTTAGAATTCTCAAAGATGATGAAGAGGATGGCGAAGTCAGATGGAGTCGAGATCTAGCTCCAATAAATGTGACTCCTTTCACTACAAGACCTGGAGCTGTAAGCAGAGTTGCCAAGGACAGCAAAGAAAAATATTTCCTGCAGCTCTTCCTGCTGGATGAACTTTTTGACATGATTGCCAAAAAAACAAACTGATATGCTAGTCAGCGTATTGCCTGAAAAACCAATCCAAAGTGGCACAATACATGCCTTGAAGAAATACAAACGTTCTTTGGTCTCCTCATGCTCTTGTGGTATCACAACCTCACCAAAACCTCTTTGTACTGGTCCACACAGGAAACCCTTGGAGTTCCATATATAAAAGAAATAGGTTTGATAAATTAACTCAATAACTGCACCTTAGTGATGAAAATAGGATAGCATTGTTACTTTTGTAACTTGTTTTCTTCTTTGTTTTGTTTACATAACTATTACTCATTAATGATTTTGTACATTTTTTAAGTGTGATTGCTGTGATTGCTGTGATTGCTGTGATGCTGTGATTGCTGTGATCAATGCAAGTTTCGTAATGTAACCTTTGGAATCATGTAATTAGAGACACCACTTCTTTATGAGTTTAGTTGTGCCATCTACGTTCTCGCTATTTTATGCTATTGCTGTCATTGCTATTGTTCTAAGCTATCATTTCTTCAATTGCTACCCTCGCACGAGCAAGATCAAATTGAGTCTTTGCTACATATTTTTAGTTGTAATAGTGTCGTTATAGTTTAAGATCTATGTTTCATCAGTATCCTTGATTTATGTTTTGTCTCTTAGCTAGTATTAGCTTACATAAGCCTTTTGTATCATTCTGCTTTTAGTTCAAACCACACAATCACAACCAGAACCATAACCAGGACTTTGCATCACAAGTACATCTCTATTTTGTGATCCTAATTCCTATATTGTTGATTCATCGCTCCCTTCCAATAGACGCTATAACGATTGATTTTACTGTGACCTGGTTTCTTTGGAATTACATTACAATGTGCATTTGAGTGTTTCAAGCTCCTGGGGTTATATGTTAGTCTACACATGGCTACACTTCTGGCAAGTCAAAATCATGAGGCCAACCAAATCACAATAAATTGTTCAAAGTTTCATCTTCTCTCAAAGCTGTTGTGAAAGCCTGTTGTGAGGAACATCAGCCTTGCCAGAATCTGTCGTTGAAGCAAAGATTTCCTTCAATGCACAGCTTAGCATGTAACAGTACATTCCACTGAAGCTGATTAAGAGAGAGGATACAAAGTTTGGGAATGTGCAGATTCATGTAACAGTTACATTTGTAATTTGCAAGGTTACATAGGACAACAAAACAGTGGCAGCACAGAGAACAGACTTGGTTGTTGTGTTTTTACAACAGATAAGCAGACCTTTCACTGGAAAGCATCACCAGATTTTGTTTCACATCCATTAAACTTTCCTGTAATTCACTGAGAGACAAAACATACATGTGTCGAACAATTTACTTCAATCGCCGAGGCTTTCCAAATAGTTTGTCACCCCCACACAAAGCTGATGTGAAAGCCTTACGAAAGAGTATGTCGAAATTTCATCCCCCTGGAAACCTTGTCGCATCAGTTTGGAAAGACACAAAACTAGTTTGCTTTATAAGCATCCATTCAAATTCAGTTGGCAACCACACAATCAACAGAAACTATTGTACAAGTTCTCACTGTTCCTGCCACCATTTCCTACAACAAAAACATGGGTGGTCTTGACTTGAACGACAAAGCGAGAAATTACTATGCTGTAGGCTGCGAGTTGTGTAAGTGGTGACATTATTTCCTGTGGTTCCTCGTCAATGTCGGCATTGTAATGCTCATATTCCGGAAAACAAAGTAGAGAATCATTGCTCCAGACCTCAGCTTTATTTTTGTGTTGAGTTGGCAATATGCTAATTAGCGACTTTTACTCCCATTGACTTAGCGTTTCAGAAGGGCACCAGTAATTAATGGAGATGTAGAAATATAGAAACTTTAGAGGACACTACAAACGTTGTTTGAAACAACAGCAAATGAAGTATTGTCAAGTGGCGTGTATGTCTTATGGAAAATGCATTTGCTTGGAGTGTTTTGCAAATTAGTCTGAAGCAGATTTGTAAGAATGGCAAGAAATCTGAATTTTTGCACTCAGTTCATCCTTAGACGATCAGCTGGCTAAATCTGTGCAATGAAATGGAAATGTGGGTTCCATTTTTTTAGTTTTGACTTCTTGAATGGAATGGTTTTACCTTTTACAGAGAAAAACATGGTGGATGACACGAGGCTGACACAAATTTTCACATTTATCAAGTTTATTCTCTTATTGTTCACTGTGAATTTTATTAATTCTTACCACACTTAAAGGGCTCATTGATTTTGTTTGCTACATTGTGAGGCTGTGTGGTGCTTAGTTTTTGCTGTAGACATTGTTTTCTCAGGGTTCTTCAAATTAGTCAATATTGTCCAGAAGAACTTAGGGAAGAGGACACCTGTGCCTATTATCCCCCTCAAAGGGTAAAGGGCTAAAAGGTATCAGACATTGCATGACTTCAGTGTTTCAGCCAGAAAATTCCCCTTGAGGGCCAAAGTGGCCCCTGAAGATCTTTTTAGGGGCCAATTTTTTAGGAAAGGGGCCAGTAAATTGAAGGCTACAGAAGGAAAAGATGCATCAGGGTACCAATGAAAATAAAGCAGTTTATTAGGATCTATGATAAAATTTAATAGTAAGTGCTTTTTGAAGTGTTTCTACTCAATAAAGTTTCTTTTGAATCAGATACTAGTATGAAGGATCTGTGCATTACAAGAGAACAATCCTTAGGCATACATGACATAGTCAATGATCAAGGGTTTGCAATGCATTATAGGGTGATTTCAAACACGGTCAGCCATTTGGAAGTTTTCCAATGTGAGAGAAACAATACTGCAAAGCAAAAGGACGGATTGACTTCTTTTCTTATGTTGAATGTTTTAGAAGCAAAGATCTTTCAATATGATTTTCTAGAAGGACATAATGCGTGACAAAATAACCGTTATTGATCGTCAACACAGAGAAATGTAGCTGCCATCATGGCAACTAAACCAGAATTTTGGTCACCAATGATGAAATGTTACTTGCACTGGCAACCGTATCGATCACAATTTCGAGCCCTGGGATGGCTTTTAAATTACTATGCCTGTGTTAAGCCTGCAGTGTTGTAAAAGGAAAGGGCCAAATTGGCCCTTTTTTGTTTTTCTGGGGGCCATCTCTGATTGTAACACAGGATTCCCGCAATGGCGCACTCTGGCGGAAACACTGTGACTTGTAACCAGTCATTTAGAGTTTGACAGACCAAAAATCTAACTTTTACACTCAGAGTAACACACAGTTGCCATCATTAAGCAATGACATCATACGTCAGCACAAGTTGGCACAAGGAAACCGAGAATAAGAGGATGTTAAGATTCATCCGTTCGAACCAAAGTGCACTGGAAACTAACCAAATGAATATAAAGTGATTTTGCCATCTGCTATCTTTGTTTTGCAAATGTGGGGTAATCAGCAAAGTGGACCTCAAAGTATGTTTGATTTGAAACTGAAGCTTGAGCATGGGTGAAAGTCATGATCACAGCTGTTGAGAAAGTACAAGATCCCCAAGGAGATCAGATGGAAACCATTCGCAGTTTCTTGACTTGATCAAAAGAGTGAGCTGTCTGAAATCGTTATTTAATTTTCCCTTTCACTTGTGTTGTGGTATTATAGTTGCTTTCACAGTTTTCAAAGCCAAAATAATAAGGAAATCCAGTCAGAGGGAAGTTGTGTTTTATGCTGTTGTTCTTCAGCTGTAAATGGTAGAGATATGCAACCCTCCAAGTTAACTTTTTTCCTTAGTGGCCATTTGGCCACTGACTGTTCAGGTTTGGTCACCAGTAAAAAATTTTAGTTGCCAAAATATATGCATAAATTAATAATCAATTAATAATAGATAATAATCTTATTATTATCTAACTGTATTATTAATAACATTTTCCTTGAACCACCAAGTAAATTGAAGTCCCGTTCAGTGAAAGAACTACCTAATGTCGATTCACATATGCTTTTATTGGAATGATTGATGATCAAATGAAAATGAAAATGAAAATTAGGAAAAAAGTCGCTTCACAAAACACAGAAATATTTGTGTATATCATTTGTAATTCACACAACAGGAGCAGTGCAAACGACAGAGATTATACCAAGTTAAAATAAGATAGCCTCATTTGCAGCTGAATGGTGGAAAGTTTTCCAATGTTTATCGAGGCGGCATCAAATTCTTGCTGAGACCATAAAGTGAACACTATTTTTACCTTATCGCTTATGATCTTTTTTAAGTGTTCAACCTCGTTTTCTGTTTGAATAAGCAAACGATATAAAACTTCATCTCAAATTAAAGACTGTATTGAAATGGACAGAAAAGTTCACACTCAAATTGTTTGTCGTTTTGAATTTAATATGCGAACCGCAGAACATGAATACTCAACGCGAAAATACTTTCACAAGTTTTAGGGCAATCACTAAGACGGATATTTTTTATTGATGAAATCTCTGACAATTTAAAAATAAACCCAGGTTTGTTCACACAAGTGAAATTTGTTTACTACTGCAAGCCACTTTTCATCACAGTTTTTTTTATTTATAGAATCCCCCGTGCTTGC